>NC_141695.1:315291688-315556688 GCF_964263255.1 Lissotriton vulgaris
CCAGACTGGTCCTTGCTTCCATCTTTGCGAGAAGCACCCCGGACCCTCCTGGTCCACTCAAGACGCCCTCTTAGGCCCACCACGTGGCCCTGAGAACTGCCAAGGCTTGTTGCCCCATCCGGGGCCCAGCGACGCCGACAGCATCATCCTTCGTGGGACAGCTCGCACCTCCGCCGTGGTCGCCGACAACGCCTCCTGGTCCGTGAGACTGCAGAGCCTAGCGTCGCCCACTCACCTGGTCGAGGTGACGGCCAACCGGTGCCTTCCTGGTACCCTCTGACTACTGGCTAGTAGTACGAACTTGGTCCCCTCTGCTTTCAGGTTTCTTCAATCTCCGATCCAGGCTTGGATCTCTACGAACTATTCAGCACTGGTCGCCGGCCAGCAACTCCTTTCTTCCGGCTCCTGGCTCGTCAGCGAAGACCCCGACGCCTGTAAGACTTGTGCAGCCGCAGCCCTCGTGGCTAGGTAACTCGGCATTTCGGTGCCTGCATAGCCTCCTTACTCTAGGGTCCTGAGTCCCTCGCTTCCGACTTGCCTTATCGGGTCCGCCCGAGACCTTAATCTTTCCGTGTCCTCGGACACTTGTTTCTAATTGTGCACTTGAAGTATTTGCTAAAGAGCTTTGGTTTGTGCTTAGTACCCTGTCCTCATAAAGAGTACCGGGCTGTTGTGATTCTTAATAAATATACTGTTTATTTTCATAACACTTGTGTGGTGTCCTTTCACTGGGTGTTCAAGGGGTACATGTGTGGTAAACAGCTGGCTTAACACGCCCTCTCGAGTCTTTAGCCTTAGACTGCTCGTATCCACGCTACTAGGATAGCTGGTCTATAGGTTGACTTACAACCAAACACCATAAGGGTCGTTGGAACGATACATAGCGGTCGCTAGAATAGCGAACGTTGCATATCGGGCCAACTTCTCACATTGGTGAGCAGCGGTTGGGATTTGAGCTTGCTGTTGTTTTACCACACGTATCCTAAGAATATCTTGTTGAAAGATCGCACAAAGTACTGTTAGTACATATAACTAAAAGCTTAGAATACTCTGAGTTCTACTGAACCAGCTGTTGTAGCTCCTCAAGGCTTAGCACACCTTGGCTACAACTCTTAGCGAGGGTACAGTAGGTAAACACGTAGTGTAGGTAGGTGCATCACTTACACCACACTAGAACCAGTATGTCGGACAAAGGAGGAAACTCTGGGTCTCCCCTTGTGTCAGTTGACCCTCCACAGGTCATCCCTTCAGGATATACTGTGCTGAGCTTCAAGGAGTTAAGACGACTGTGTCACTCCAGGAAGATTCAGCAGGGGTCTAACCCCACAACGTCCTTTCTGATTGGTCTCTTGGAGACTTATGATGCCAGGAGAGCTGAGAAACTTCGTAGCTCTTCTAATCCAGAAGGAGACATGCCTCCCCTCGAGGGAACCCGAGACGATCCTGACCTCATTCACCTCGCAACTGAGAACGAGGATGTGGAGGAGGATGAGGATGAGGATCTCTCTGGGGATGAGGCAGATAAGGGACAGGTAGAAGTCGTCAGACTAAGCAGGTCCAACTTAAGCAAGCATGATAGCGGTACTGGGGGACCCCTGGGGCCACTATCAGGTCAGCTTAACATTGGGAATGGACGAGCCCGATCTCTGTCAAGAGACTCTGGCAGATCCCTTCGAACCAATGGCTCTCACAACTCTTCTCAGAGAGGGATGACGTCCCCTCAGAGGAGAGTGTACGAAGCTAAGGAAAGGGCAGCTAATCTGAGGATCGAAAGGGAAGAACTTGCCCTGGCCAAAGAAAGGCTTGCCTTTGCTAGAGAGCAACAGTTAAGTGGGGCAGTCCCCACTGGTGGCAGCAATGTACCTAGTAATAGGGAAAAGAGTTTCGATACGAAACACCTTGGTAAGATAGTGCCCCCCTTTAAACAAGGGGACGACATCCACAAATGGATTACTGCTTTGGAGAGGGCCTGCACTGTGCAGGGTGTTCCCCAGAGTCAGTGGGCAGCTATCTTGTGGCTCTCCTTTGAAGGAAAAGGAAGAGAGAAGCTCCTCACCACAAGGGTGGAGGATGCTAACAATTACCAAATCTTGAAAAATACACTTGTTGAAGGGTTCGGCCTAACCACTGAGCAGTACAGGGTGCTGTTCAGGGATACCCAGAAAACGCAGTCTCAAGATTGGTCTGATTTCGTCGATTGTGCCACTAAGGCTTTTGAGGGCTGGTTGCTGGGCAGTAAGGTTACTGATTATCAAGGATTGTATAATTTGATGATGAGAGAACAAATTTTAAACAATTGTCAGAACCAGTTGTTGCATCAGCATCTTGTCGACTCGGATCTGACCTCTCCCCAAGAATTGGGAAAGAAGGCAGACAGATGGGTTCGTACAAGAGTTAAGCAGAACCAGGGCCAGAATCAAGGTGGTCAGAAGAAAGCAGACCAGAAGGGTAAAGATTCTAAAGGGGAACAAAATGACCAGAAGTCTTCGACAGGTCCCCAACAACCCAAAGAGGGTGGGGGTCAGGCTCCCCAAAAGAAGAAAGAAGGCCAATCCAAAAGATGGTGCCAGTACTGTAAAAGTAAGTCTCACTGGTTTAGTGAGTGCACCAAGAAAGGAGGAGGGCAGACTCCTGCCACTGCAGCCCCTAAGGCACCTGTGCCCCCTAGTACAGTCAGCAGTGGTAGTGCACCTCCCAAGGGTTTAGTAGGGTTAACCCTGGGTTCTGAGGGGCGTGACAACTTAGTTGGCACACTCACTCAGGCTGTCCTTGTCAGTACAGGGGACGCAGACGTATCCCCTGACGTAAGCCCCAATACTTTGGGCAAATACCGACAGACGCCTTTCATAAATGGAAAGATGGCTCAGGCCTATAGGGACACTTGTGCCAGCGTCACCATGGTGACGCCTAACTTTGTGGACCCTGGACAGATCATGCCAGGTACAGAATTCCTGGTGACCAATGCAAGCAATGTCACTACCAATCACAGTATGGCAATTGTAGCTTTCTCCTGGGGAGGGGTAACTGGCCACAAGAAGGTTGTAGTTAGTCCAGACCTCCCAGTGGATTGTTTGTTGGGCAATGATTTGGAGTCGTCACAATGGTCAGAAGTGGAGCACCGGACTCACATGGAAATGTTAGGTTTGCCAGCACATGTGTTCGCTGTGACTAGGTCACAGGTCAGGAAATGCCCCACTGAACAGGTGCTGGATCCTGGAACAACGGACCAGACACCTCCCAAGAAAAAGAGCAGTAGGGTTAAGGCTGCGCCTTCCCCCTTGCCCCAGGTCGAGGATCAAGTCTCAGAGGAGGCTGACCTACAGGAATTGAGGGAAACTGAGCCTAGGGAATTCGAACTTGATCAAGTTGAATTCTTGGGTTCAGGGGGACCCTCAAGGGAAGACCTGGGGAAGGACCAGTTAGACTGCCCTTCTCGTGAACCCCTCAGACAGCAGGCTGCTGCTGAGGCTGCTGGGAACGCCACAGGTACCCACAAGGTATACTGGGAAGATGGACTCCTGTACACTGAGTCAAGAGACCCCAAGCCTGGCATGACCAGGAGGCTGGTTGTACCCTTGTCTCAGCGTGGTTTCCTACTTACCTTGGCCCACGAGATTCCCTTAGCAGGTCACTTAGGCCAGACGAAAACGTGGGACAGGCTTGTCTCACACTTTCACTGGCCTCACATGAACGAGGATACCAAGGAGTTTTGCCGCTCCTGTGTCACTTGCCAAGCCAGTGGTAAGTCAGGTGGCACGACAAAGGCCCCCCTTATACCAATGCCTGTGGTGGGGGTGCCCTTTGAACGGGTGGGGATCGACATCGTCGGTCCCATGGAACCACCTACAGCATCAGGGCACAAGTTTATACTGGTGGTAGTGGATCATGCCACCAGGTATCCTGAAGCTATTCCCCTTAGGACCACTACAGCACCTGTTGTGGCAAGAGCCCTAGTTGGAGTGTTCTCCAGAGTGGGCTTCCCTAAGGAGGTCGTCTCCGACAGAGGTGCAAACTTCATGTCGAGCTACTTAACTGCTATGTGGAAGGAATGTGGTGTTAACTACAAGTTCACTACACCCTATCATCCACAATGCAATGGGCTTGTTGAGAGATTCAACAGGACCCTAAAAGGGATGATTCATGGACTACCGGAAAAGCTTCGGCGTAGATGGGACGTCCTGATCCCCTGCCTCTTGTTCGCCTACAGAGAAGTCCCACAGAAGGGGGTTGGCTACAGCCCTTTTGAACTTCTGTACGGGCATCCTGTAAGGGGACCCCTGTGTTTGGTGAAGGAAGGATGGGAGAGACCTCTCAAAAAGCCTGCCGCCAACATAGTGGACTATGTGCTTGGCCTCCGCTCGCGGATGGCTGAGTACATGGAAAAGGCATCTGAAAACCTTAAGGCCAGCCAAGAACTCCAAAAAGCTTGGCACGACCAAAAGGCTGTCTTGACTGTTTACCAGCCCGGACAGAAGGTGTGGGTGTTGGAGCCAGTGGCCCCAGCAGCACTCAAGGACAAATGGTCCGGGCCCTACACCATCCTGGAGAAAAAGGGAGAGGTCACCTACCTGGTCGACCTGGGAACTCCCCGGAGCCCCCACAGGGTGCTTCATGTCAACAGGCTAAAAGCATATGTCGACAGGAAGGACATGAGTTTGCTCATGGCCCTAGATGAGGGACAGGAAGAGGAGAGTGATCCTCTCCCCGACCTGCTCACTCAGAATCCTGACGATGGCTCGGTTGATGGTGTTGTCTTTTGTGGCAGCCTCTCCGAACATCAACAGAGCGACTGTAAACAGGTTCTTCAGTCGTTCAGGCATATGTTTTCTCTAACACCCAGTCAGACCGATTGGTGCACCCATGAGGTTGACACTGGTGACAGCTTGCCAGTCAAGAGTAAAATCTACAGGCAGCCTGATCACGTTAGAGACTGCATCAAAAGTGAAGTGCAGAAAATGTTGGAGTTGGGAGTCATTGAACCCTCGGATAGCCCTTGGGCTAGTCCCGTAGTTCTAGTGCCGAAACCTCACACCCAGGGTGGTAAGAGAGAGATGAGGTTTTGCGTAGACTACAGGGGTCTCAATGCAGTCACTAAGACTGACGCCCACCCAATACCAAGGGCAGACGAGCTTATCGATAGATTGGCTTCGGCCAACTACCTAAGTACGTTTGACCTGACAGCTGGGTATTGGCAAATCAGGTTAGCTGAGGACGCCAAGCCTAAAACCGCATTTTCAACCCCTGGTGGGCATTACCAGTTCGTGGTGATGCCCTTTGGTCTGAAAAATGCACCTGCCACCTTCCAACGGTTGGTGAATCAAGTCCTTACTGGGCTGGATGACTTCTGTGCGGCGTATCTTGACGATATTGCTGTCTTTAGCTCCACCTGGGAGGATCACCTGGTCCACCTGCGGAAGACGTTAGAGGCACTGCAAGCAGCAGGTCTCACTATCAAGGCCACCAAGTGCCAGATAGGGCAGACACAGGTTGTATACCTGGGCCACCTTGTAGGTGGAGGTCAGGTTCAGCCACTGGAGAGCAAGATACAGTCGATCAGGGACTGGGCTCCTCCAACCACCCAGACTCAGGTTCGAGCTTTCTTGGGCCTGACTGGTTACTATAGGAAGTTTGTCAGGAACTATGGTTCAATTGTGACACCATTAAACGAACTGACAAGTGAGAAAATGCCAAAAAAGGTTCAGTGGACAGCGAGCTGTCAAAAAGCATTCGATGACCTAAAGCAGGCCATGTGCACGGCGCCTATCCTCAAGAGTCCGGACTACTCCAAACCATTCATTGTCCAAACAGATGCTTCTGAGTTGGGTGTGGGAGCTGTTCTTTCTCAACTGAATTTTGATGGTCAAGACCAGCCCATTGCTTTTATAAGCAGAAGGCTGACCCCTAGAGAGAAGAATTGGTCAGCTATTGAGAGGGAGGCCTTTGCTGTGGTTTGGGCCCTGAAGAAGCTGAGGCCATACTTGTTTGGTACTCACTTCAAGATTCAGACCGACCATAAGCCCCTCTTGTGGCTAAATCAGATGAAGGGTGAAAACCCCAAACTGCTTAGGTGGTCCATTTCCCTACAGGGGATGGACTTTACAGTGGAACATAGACCTGGTACTGATCATGGCAATGCCGATGGGCTCTCCAGATATTTCCACTTAGAACAAGAAGACTCACCTGGTCAAGGTTAGCTTATTGTTCCGACGTTTGGGGGGGGGTCATGTAGGAGAGTAGGGCCTGCAATCCCATGATCACCCAGATTTGTTGCTTTTGTTTCACTGGTTTACGACTTTCTCTGGCTGTGGGCCTGCTAATCAGACCCACAGCCTGGCTGTTCTCTTTCTAAATTACGATATGTACCCTAGGTGCATTTACCAATCGGTACTGGGCCACCTTATCAGACCCCGTAACGCAGGGCATAGGTGTACCCAGGGCCGCCAGGGGCTGAAGCATGTATTATGCCACCCCTGGCTGGCCTCCTAAATGTGACACAACTGGCTGCACGACAGCTGGGGCGAAGCCGTGTAACCACCCTTCGCTTTAGGTATAGTAGCTCTATATCTAACCCTACAATGGACACCTGAGTTCCTATCAGTCACTCCTATGGCAGGCCTTAACAATCCTGAAGGCAGAGTGCGTGGGCTCGTGTGAGCTAGGCTCAGGCCCGAGCCGAGCCCGGTTGCAGTTTGCGGGATCAAGACCCAATGGCTGTTCCATGATAACGCGTACCATAACGGTAACTCCGGTGTCGCGTTATCCAGGCATGTCGAGTAAGGTGTCATACGAATCGGGGTGCTGCCCTCTCACCAATTCTGGCGATGAGGTTAGCATCCCACCCCTCTAGAGGGACACGACATGCACGTAACCATGAACCCCGGTTAAAGTTAACTGAAGCCTCAGCTCCACAAAATGGATGCTGCCACCCCAGACACGAGTCTGACCTCCTGCTGCTGGGAGTCCTTCCAGCGAGGAGCGCTTGGACAAAGGGTTTCCCGTCGAGGGCGGTGTTCGCACCGTCCCAGACAGGGTTTGTGTATTCTGGGTAGGTAGGGCTTTTGCGTGAAGGTGACTGCGGAGTGGCACCCCGGTGCTCACTACGCATCTGCCGGTTAGAACCAGTTCCAGGGGCGACAGCCCTGGCCTGGGGAAAGTCCGGCAGGGGAGAGGGGTGTAACTGCCCCCTTCCTGGTCCCACCCTTAGGGCAGGACCTAGTCATGTACCCACCCCTTTCTTTAGAATAAAGACCGGAGCGGGGACCCTTCCAAATTAGATCATCTTTGATTCAAGAACTACTTTCTACGAAAGGACATTCAAGACTCTTCTCAAGATTTCTCCCTTGTGACTAAGGAGTAGTCACCCTGCATCAGCGGGCACCAACTAAGAACTCTGCGGTTTGCTGTAAGTCCTTCCTCAAGGAATCCGACGGCCCAGCTCGACGAGAACCGGCTTCCCTGGCACCTCTGACCTCTACCCACGACATCAGCTCAGCTGTGATCTGTGGGTGCGACGAGACCTCGAGGGACCGGCCATCATCAGAACCTGCACGCTCTTAAAAACCAGCACGACCATCGAGGTAACTCTCTGGTGAGTGCTCTGGGGTCCGAGAAGCCCCGACCCTGAGCCGCTCCAGCACCGAAGTGCAGTCTCCCAGCATCTCCACGATCTGCGTGGGGCCCTTCTGCTCGCTGCTCAGCACGTTGTCTGGTCACTAGCCGCTGGCTCGTGTCCTTCTGTGACGACATCCGAGAATCATCACTGCTGGTCTGGTTGCTCCAGACTGGCCCTTGCTTCCATCTTTGCGAGAAGCACCCCGGACCCTCCTGGTCCACTCAAGACGCCCTCTTAGGCCCACCACGTGGCCCTGAGAACTGCCAAGGCTTGTTGCCCCATCCGGGGCCCAGCGACGCCGACAGCATCATCCTTCGTGGGACAGCTCGCACCTCCGCCGTGGTCGCCGACAACGCCTCCTGGTCCGTGAGACTGCAGAGCCTAGTGTCGCCCACTCACCTGGTCGAGGTGACGGCCAACCGGTGCCTTCCTGGTACCCTCTGACTACTGGCTAGTAGTACGAACTTGGTCCCCTCTGCTTTCAGGTTTCTTCAATCTCCGATCCAGGCTTGGATCTCTACGAACTATTCAGCACTGGTCGCCGGCCAGCAACTCCTTTCTTCCGGCTCCTGGCTCGTCAGCGAAGACCCCGACGCCTGTAAGACTTGTGCAGCCGCAGCCCTCGTGGCTAGGTAACTCGGCATTTCGGTGCCTGCATAGCCTCCTTACTCTAGGGTCCCGAGTCCCTCGCTTCCGACTTGCCTTATCGGGTCCGCCCGAGACCTTAATCTTTCCGTGTCCTCGGACACTTGTTTCTAATTGTGCACTTGAAGTATTTGCTAAAGAGCTTTGGTTTGTGCTTAGTACCCTGTCCTCATAAAGAGTACCGGGCTGTTGTGATTCTTAATAAATATACTGTTTATTTTCATAACACTTGTGTGGTGTCCTTTCACTGGGTGTTCAAGGGGTACATGTGTGGTAAACAGCTGGCTTAACACGCCCTCTCGAGTCTTTAGCCTTAGACTGCTCGTATCCACGCTACTAGGATAGCTGGTCTATAGGTTGACTTACAACCAAACACCATAAGGGTCGTTGGAACGATACATAGCGGTCGCTAGAATAGCGAACGTTGCATATCGGGCCAACTTCTCACATTGGTGAGCAGCGGTTGGGATTTGAGCTTGCTGTTGTTTTACCACACGTATCCTAAGAATATCTTGTTGAAAGATCGCACAAAGTACTGTTAGTACATATAACTAAAAGCTTAGAATACTCTGAGTTCTACTGAACCAGCTGTTGTAGCTCCTCAAGGCTTAGCACACCTTGGCTACAACTCTTAGCGAGGGTACAGTAGGTAAACACGTAGTGTAGGTAGGTGCATCACTTACACCACACTAGAACCAGTATGTCGGACAAAGGAGGAAACTCTGGGTCTCCCCTTGTGTCAGTTGACCCTCCACAGGTCATCCCTTCAGGATATACTGTGCTGAGCTTCAAGGAGTTAAGACGACTGTGTCACTCCAGGAAGATTCAGCAGGGGTCTAACCCCACAACGTCCTTTCTGATTGGTCTCTTGGAGACTTATGATGCCAGGAGAGCTGAGAAACTTCGTAGCTCTTCTAATCCAGAAGGAGACATGCCTCCCCTCGAGGGAACCCGAGACGATCCTGACCTCATTCACCTCGCAACTGAGAACGAGGATGTGGAGGAGGATGAGGATGAGGATCTCTCTGGGGATGAGGCAGATAAGGGACAGGTAGAAGTCGTCAGACTAAGCAGGTCCAACTTAAGCAAACATGATAGCGGTACTGGGGGACCCCTGGGGCCACTATCAGGTCAGCTTAACATTGGGAATGGACGAGCCCGATCTCTGTCAAGAGACTCTGGCAGATCCCTTCGAACCAATGGCTCTCACAACTCTTCTCAGAGAGGGATGACGTCCCCTCAGAGGAGAGTGTACGAAGCTAAGGAAAGGGCAGCTAATCTGAGGATCGAAAGGGAAGAACTTGCCCTGGCCAAAGAAAGGCTTGCCTTTGCTAGAGAGCAACAGTTAAGTGGGGCAGTCCCCACTGGTGGCAGCAATGTACCTAGTAATAGGGAAAAGAGTTTCGATACGAAACACCTTGGTAAGATAGTGCCCCCCTTTAAACAAGGGGACGACATCCACAAATGGATTACTGCTTTGGAGAGGGCCTGCACTGTGCAGGGTGTTCCCCAGAGTCAGTGGGCAGCTATCTTGTGGCTCTCCTTTGAAGGAAAAGGAAGAGACAAGCTCCTCACCACAAGGGTGGAGGATGCTAACAATTACCAAATCTTGAAAAATACACTTGTTGAAGGGTTCGGCCTAACCACTGAGCAGTACAGGGTGCTGTTCAGGGATACCCAGAAAACGCAGTCTCAAGATTGGTCTGATTTCGTCGATTGTGCCACTAAGGCTTTTGAGGGCTGGTTGCTGGGCAGTAAGGTTACTGATTATCAAGGATTGTATAATTTGATGATGAGAGAACACATTTTAAACAATTGTCAGAACCAGTTGTTGCATCAGCATCTTGTCGACTCGGATCTGACCTCTCCCCAAGAATTGGGAAAGAAGGCAGACAGATGGGTTCGTACAAGAGTTAAGCAGAACCAGGGCCAGAATCAAGGTGGTCAGAAGAAAGCAGACCAGAAGGGTAAAGATTCTAAAGGGGAACAAAATGACGAGAAGTCTTCGACAGGTCCCCAACAACCCAAAGAGGGTGGGGGTCAGGCTCCCCAAAAGAAGAAAGAAGGCCAATCCAAAAGATGGTGCCAGTACTGTAAAAGTAAGTCTCACTGGTTTAGTGAGTGCACCAAGAAAGGAGGAGGGCAGACTCCTGCCACTGCAGCCCCTAAGGCACCTGTGCCCCCTAGTACAGTCAGCAGTGGTAGTGCACCTCCCAAGGGTTTAGTAGGGTTAACCCTGGGTTCTGAGGGGCGTGACAACTTAGTTGGCACACTCACTCAGGCTGTCCTTGTCAGTACAGGGGACGCAGACGTATCCCCTGACGTAAGCCCCAATACTTTGGGCAAATACCGACAGACGCCTTTCATAAATGGAAAGATGGCTCAGGCCTATAGGGACACTTGTGCCAGCGTCACCATGGTGACGCCTAACTTTGTGGACCCTGGACAGATCATGCCAGGTACAGAATTCCTGGTGACCAATGCAAGCAATGTCACTACCAATCACAGTATGGCAATTGTAGCTTTCTCCTGGGGAGGGGTAACTGGCCACAAGAAGGTTGTAGTTAGTCCAGACCTCCCAGTGGATTGTTTGTTGGGCAATGATTTGGAGTCGTCACAATGGTCAGAAGTGGAGCACCGGACTCACATGGAAATGTTAGGTTTGCCAGCACATGTGTTCGCTGTGACTAGGTCACAGGTCAGGAAATGCCCCACTGAACAGGTGCTGGATCCTGGAACAACGGACCAGACACCTCCCAAGAAAAAGAGCAGTAGGGTTAAGGCTGCGCCTTCCCCCTTGCCCCAGGTCGAGGATCAAGTCTCAGAGGAGGCTGACCTACAGGAATTGAGGGAAACTGAGCCTAGGGAATTCGAACTTGATCAAGTTGAATTCTTGGGTTCAGGGGGACCCTCAAGGGAAGACCTGGGGAAGGACCAGTTAGACTGCCCTTCTCTTGAACCCCTCAGACAGCAGGCTGCTGCTGAGGCTGCTGGGAACGCCACAGGTACCCACAAGGTATACTGGGAAGATGGACTCCTGTACACTGAGTCAAGAGACCCCAAGCCTGGCATGACCAGGAGGCTGGTTGTACCCTTGTCTCAGCGTGGTTTCCTACTTACCTTGGCCCACGAGATTCCCTTAGCAGGTCACTTAGGCCAGACGAAAACGTGGGACAGGCTTGTCTCACACTTTCACTGGCCTCACATGAACGAGGATACCAAGGAGTTTTGCCGCTCCTGTGTCACTTGCCAAGCCAGTGGTAAGTCAGGTGGCACGACAAAGGCCCCCCTTATACCAATGCCTGTGGTGGGGGTGCCCTTTGAACGGGTGGGGATCGACATCGTCGGTCCCATGGAACCACCTACAGCATCAGGGCACAAGTTTATACTGGTGGTAGTGGATCATGCCACCAGGTATCCTGAAGCTATTCCCCTTAGGACCACTACAGCACCTGTTGTGGCAAGAGCCCTAGTTGGAGTGTTCTCCAGAGTGGGCTTCCCTAAGGAGGTCGTCTCCGACAGAGGTGCAAACTTCATGTCGAGCTACTTAACTGCTATGTGGAAGGAATGTGGTGTTAACTACAAGTTCACTACACCCTATCATCCACAATGCAATGGGCTTGTTGAGAGATTCAACAGGACCCTAAAAGGGATGATTCATGGACTACCGGAAAAGCTTCGGCGTAGATGGGACGTCCTGATCCCCTGCCTCTTGTTCGCCTACAGAGAAGTCCCACAGAAGGGGGTTGGCTACAGCCCTTTTGAACTTCTGTACGGGCATCCTGTAAGGGGACCCCTGTGTTTGGTGAAGGAAGGATGGGAGAGACCTCTCAAAAAGCCTGCCGCCAACATAGTGGACTATGTGCTTGGCCTCCGCTCGCGGATGGCTGAGTACATGGAAAAGGCATCTGAAAACCTTAAGGCCAGCCAAGAACTCCAAAAAGCTTGGCATGACCAAAAGGCTGTCTTGACTGTTTACCAGCCCGGACAGAAGGTGTGGGTGTTGGAGCCAGTGGCCCCAGCAGCACTCAAGGACAAATGGTCCGGGCCCTACACCATCCTGGAGAAAAAGGGAGAGGTCACCTACCTGGTCGACCTGGGAACTCCCCGGAGCCCCCACAGGGTGCTTCATGTCAACAGGCTAAAAGCATATGTCGACAGGAAGGACATGAGTTTGCTCATGGCCCTAGATGAGGGACAGGAAGAGGAGAGTGATCCTCTCCCCGACCTGCTCACTCAGAATCCTGACGATGGCTCGGTTGATGGTGTTGTCTTTTGTGGCAGCCTCTCCGAACATCAACAGAGCGACTGTAAACAGGTTCTTCAGTCGTTCAGGCATATGTTTTCTCTAACACCCAGTCAGACCGATTGGTGCACCCATGAGGTTGACACTGGTGACAGCTTGCCAGTCAAGAGTAAAATCTACAGGCAGCCTGATCACGTTAGAGACTGCATCAAAAGTGAAGTGCAGAAAATGTTGGAGTTGGGAGTCATTGAACCCTCGGATAGCCCTTGGGCTAGTCCCGTAGTTCTAGTGCCGAAACCTCACACCCAGGGTGGTAAGAGAGAGATGAGGTTTTGCGTAGACTACAGGGGTCTCAATGCAGTCACTAAGACTGACGCCCACCCAATACCAAGGGCAGACGAGCTTATCGATAGATTGGCTTCGGCCAACTACCTAAGTACGTTTGACCTGACAGCTGGGTATTGGCAAATCAGGTTAGCTGAGGACGCCAAGCCTAAAACCGCATTTTCAACCCCTGGTGGGCATTACCAGTTCGTGGTGATGCCCTTTGGTCTGAAAAATGCACCTGCCACCTTCCAACGGTTGGTGAATCAAGTCCTTACTGGGCTGGATGACTTCTGTGCGGCGTATCTTGACGATATTGCTGTCTTTAGCTCCACCTGGGAGGATCACCTGGTCCACCTGCGGAAGACGTTAGAGGCACTGCAAGCAGCAGGTCTCACTATCAAGGCCACCAAGTGCCAGATAGGGCAGACACAGGTTGTATACCTGGGCCACCTTGTAGGTGGAGGTCAGGTTCAGCCACTGGAGAGCAAGATACAGTCGATCAGGGACTGGGCTCCTCCAACCACCCAGACTCAGGTTCGAGCTTTCTTGGGCCTGACTGGTTACTATAGGAAGTTTGTCAGGAACTATGGTTCAATTGTGACACCATTAAACGAACTGACAAGTGAGAAAATGCCAAAAAAGGTTCAGTGGACAGCGAGCTGTCAAAAAGCATTCGATGACCTAAAGCAGGCCATGTGCACGGCGCCTATCCTCAAGAGTCCGGACTACTCCAAACCATTCATTGTCCAAACAGATGCTTCTGAGTTGGGTGTGGGAGCTGTTCTTTCTCAACTGAATTTTGATGGTCAAGACCAGCCCATTGCTTTTATAAGCAGAAGGCTGACCCCTAGAGAGAAGAATTGGTCAGCTATTGAGAGGGAGGCCTTTGCTGTGGTTTGGGCCCTGAAGAAGCTGAGGCCATACTTGTTTGGTACTCACTTCAAGATTCAGACCGACCATAAGCCCCTCTTGTGGCTAAATCAGATGAAGGGTGAAAACCCCAAACTGCTTAGGTGGTCCATTTCCCTACAGGGGATGGACTTTACAGTGGAACATAGACCTGGTACTGATCATGGCAATGCCGATGGGCTCTCCAGATATTTCCACTTAGAACAAGAAGACTCACCTGGTCAAGGTTAGCTTATTGTTCCGACGTTTGGGGGGGGGTCATGTAGGAGAGTAGGGTCTGCAATCCCATGATCACCCAGATTTTTTGCTTTTGTTTCACTGGTTTACGACTTTCTCTGGCTGTGGGCCTGCTAATCAGACCCACAGCCTGGCTGTTCTCTTTCTAAATTACGATATGTACCCTAGGTGCATTTACCAATCGGTACTGGGCCACCTTATCAGACCCCGTAACGCAGGGCATAGGTGTACCCAGGGCCGCCAGGGGCTGAAGCATGTATTATGCCACCCCTGGCTGGCCTCCTAAATTTGACACAACTGGCTGCACGACAGCTGGGGCGAAGCCGTGTAACCACCCTTCGCTTTAGGTATAGTAGCTCTATATCTAACCCTACAATGGACACCTGAGTTCCTATCAGTCACTCCTATGGCAGGCCTTAACAATCCTGAAGGCAGAGTGCGTGGGCTCGTGTGAGCTAGGCTCAGGCCCGAGCCGAGCCCGGTTGCAGTTTGCGGGATCAAGACCCAATGGCTGTTCCATGATAACGCGTACCATAACGGTAACTCCGGTGTCGCGTTATCCAGGCATGTCGAGTAAGGTGTCATACGAATCGGGGTGCTGCCCTCTCACCAATTCTGGCGATGAGGTTAGCATCCCACCCCTCTAGAGGGACACGACATGCACGTAACCATGAACCCCGGTTAAAGTTAACTGAAGCCTCAGCTCCACAAAATGGATGCTGCCACCACAGACACGAGTCTGACCTCCTGCTGCTGGGAGTCCTTCCAGCGAGGAGCGCTTGGACAAAGGGTTTCCCGTCGAGGGCGGTGTTCGCACCGTCCCAGACAGGGTTTGTGTATTCTGGGTAGGTAGGGCTTTTGCGTGAAGGTGACTGCGGAGTGGCACCCCGGTGCTCACTACGCATCTGCCGGTTAGAACCAGTTCCAGGGGCGACAGCCCTGGCCTGGGGAAAGTCCGGCAGGGGAGAGGGGTGTAACTGCCCCCTTCCTGGTCCCACCCTTAGGGCAGGACCTAGTCATGTACCCACCCCTTTCTTTAGAATAAAGACCGGAGCGGGGACCCTTCCAAATTAGATCATCTTTGATTCAAGAACTACTTTCTACGAAAGGACATTCAAGACTCTTCTCAAGATTTCTCCCTTGTGACTAAGGAGTAGTCACCCTGCATCAGCGGGCACCAACTAAGAACTCTGCGGTTTGCTGTAAGTCCTTCCTCAAGGAATCCGACGGCCCAGCTCGACGAGAACCGGCTTCCCTGGCACCTCTGACCTCTACCCACGACATCAGCTCAGCTGTGATCTGTGGGTGCGACGAGACCTCGAGGGACCGGCCATCATCAGAACCTGCACGCTCTTAAAAACCAGCACGACCATCGAGGTAACTCTCTGGTGAGTGCTCTGGGGTCCGAGAAGCCCCGACCCTGAGCCGCTCCAGCACCGAAGTGCAGTCTCCCAGCATCTCCACGATCTGCGTGGGGCCCTTCTGCTCGCTGCTCAGCACGTTGTCTGGTCACTAGCCGCTGGCTCGTGTCCTTCTGTGACGACATCCGAGAATCATCACTGCTGGTCTGGTTGCTCCAGACTGGCCCTTGCTTCCATCTTTGCGAGAAGCACCCCGGACCCTCCTGGTCCACTCAAGACGCCCTCTTAGGCCCACCACGTGGCCCTGAGAACTGCCAAGGCTTGTTGCCCCATCCGGGGCCCAGCGACGCCGACAGCATCATCCTTCGTGGGACAGCTCGCACCTCCGCCGTGGTCGCCGACAACGCCTCCTGGTCCGTGAGACTGCAGAGCCTAGCGTCGCCCACTCACCTGGTCGAGGTGACGGCCAACCGGTGCCTTCCTGGTACCCTCTGACTACTGGCTAGTAGTACGAACTTGGTCCCCTCTGCTTTCAGGTTTCTTCAATCTCCGATCCAGGCTTGGATCTCTACGAACTATTCAGCACTGGTCGCCGGCCAGGAACTCCTTTCTTCCGGCTCCTGGCTCGTCAGCGAAGACCCCGACGCCTGTAAGACTTGTGCAGCCGCAGCCCTCGTGGCTAGGTAACTCGGCATTTCGGTGCCTGCATAGCCTCCTTACTCTAGGGTCCCGAGTCCCTCGCTTCCGACTTGCCTTATCGGGTCCGCCCGAGACCTTAATCTTTCCGTGTCCTCGGACACTTGTTTCTAATTGTGCACTTGAAGTATTTGCTAAAGAGCTTTGGTTTGTGCTTAGTACCCTGTC
The DNA here is from genome assembly GCF_964263255.1 of Lissotriton vulgaris. NCBI lineage: Eukaryota > Metazoa > Chordata > Amphibia > Caudata > Salamandridae > Lissotriton > Lissotriton vulgaris. The sequence goes on from NC_141695.1 coordinate 315,307,890, forward strand.
CTCATAAAGAGTACCGGGCTGTTGTGATTCTTAATAAATATACTGTTTATTTTCATAACACTTGTGTGGTGTCCTTTCACTGGGTGTTCAAGGGGTACATGTGTGGTAAACAGCTGGCTTAACACGCCCTCTCGAGTCTTTAGCCTTAGACTGCTCGTATCCACGCTACTAGGATAGCTGGTCTATAGGTTGACTTACAACCAAACACCATAAGGGTCGTTGGAACGATACATAGCGGTCGCTAGAATAGCGAACGTTGCATATCGGGCCAACTTCTCACACCCTGCCACACCTGTAGTGGCCAAAAACGATTCAGAAAAGGGGGTGGTGATGAACAGAGTGTCTGAATTAAGCAGACCACTCTTACCCAGTCAAGAGATCAGGGCTTAATCCATCACCGTTATTTAGCTCACTGCATCACCCCAGTTCAGAACCTGGCTATATGCAAATTAGTCTGACCCCATGCCTCATGGGAACAGGGCAGACCAAACTACCAAGCCAATTCTTCACCGGAAAGGAGACAAGCTTCCGGGGACCGGTTTCTGGCATTTCAGCCGTCGTCGGCCCGGCTTGCTTAAATCCTGGTGGTGCAGTGAGCAAGGGACTCATGTTTGAGTATACCCTGCCACACCTGTAGTGGCCAAAAACGATTCAGAAAAGGGGGTGGTGATGAACAGAGTGTCTGAATTAAGCAGAACACTCTTACCCAGTCAAGAGATCAGGGCTTAATCCATCACCGTTATTTAGCTCACTGCATCACCCCAGTTCAGAACCTGGCTATAAGCAAATTAGTCTGACCCCGTGCCTCATGGGAACAGGGCAGACCAAACTACCAAGCCAATTCTTCACCGGAAAGGAGACAAGCTTCCGGGGACCGGTTTCTGGCATTTCAGCCGCCGTCGGCCCGGCTTGCTTAAATCCTGGTGGTGCAGTGAGCAAGGGACTCATGTCTGAGTATACCCTGCCACACCTGTAGTGGCCAAAAACGATTCAGAAAAGGGGGTGGTGATGAACAGAGTGTCTGAATTAAGCAGAACACTCTTACCCAGTCAAGAGATCAGGGCTTAATCCATCACCGTTATTTAGCTCACTGCATCACCCCAGTTCAGAACCTGGCTATATGCAAATTAGTCTGACCCCGTGCCTCATGGGAACAGGGCAGACCAAACTACCAAGCCAATTCTTCACCGGAAAGGAGACAAGCTTCCGGGGACCGGTTTCTGGCATTTCAGCCGCCGTCGGCCCGGCTTGCTTAAATCCTGGTGGTGCAGTGAGCAAGGGACTCATGTCTGAGTATACCCTGCCACACCTGTAGTGGCCAAAAACGATTCAGAAAAGGGGGTGGTGATGAACAGAGTGTCTGAATTAAGCAGAACACTCTTACCCAGTCAAGAGATCAGGGCTTAATCCATCACCATTATTTAGCTCACTGCATCACCCCAGCTCAGAACCTGGCTATATGCAAATTAGTCTGACCCCGTGCCTCATGGGAACAGGGCAGACCAAACTACCAAGCCAATTCTTCACTGGAAAGGAGACAAGCTTCCGGGGACCGGTTTCTGGCATTTCAGCCGTCGTCGGCCCGGCTTGCTTGAATCCTGGTGGTGCAGTGAGCAAGGGACTCATGTCTGAGTATACCCTGCCACGCCTGTAGTGGCCAAAAACGATTCAGAAAAGGGGGTGGTGATGAACAGAGTGTCTGAATTCAGCAGACCACTCTTACCCAGTCAAGAGATCAGGGCTTAATCCATCACCGTTATTTAGCTCACTGCATCACCCCAGTTCAGAACCTGGCTATGTGCAAATTAGTCTGACCCCGTGCCTCATGGGAACAGGGCAGACCAAACTACCAAGCCAATTCTTCACCGGAAAGGAGACAAGCTTCCGGGGACCGGTTTCTGGCATTTCAGCCGTCGTCGGCCCGGCTTGCTTAAATCCTGGTGGTGCAGTGAGCAAGGGACTCATGTTTGAGTATACCCTGCCACACCTGTAGTGGCCAAAAACGATTCAGAAAAGGGGGTGGTGATGAACAGAGTGTCTGAATTAAGCAGAACACTCTTACCCAGTCAAGAGATCAGGGCTTAATCCATCACCGTTATTTAGCTCACTGCATCACCCCAGTTCAGAACCTGGCTATATGCAAATTAGTCTAACCCCGTGCCTCATGGGAACAGGGCAGACCAAACTACCAAGCCAATTCTTCACCGGAAAGGAGACAAGCTTCCGGGGACCGGTTTCTGGCATTTCAGCCGTCGTCGGCCCGGCTTGCTTGAATACTGGTGGTGCAGTGAGCAAGGGACTCATGTCTGAGTATACCCTGCCACACCTGTAGTGGCCAAAAACGATCCAGAAAAGGGAGTGGTGATGAACAGAGTGTCTGAATTAAGCAGACCACTCTTACCCAGTCAAGACATCAGGGCTTAATCCATCACCGTTATTTAGCTCACTGCATCACCCCAGTTCAGAACCTGGCTATATGCAAATTAGTCTGACCCCGTGCCTCATGGGAACAGGGCAGACCAAACTACCAAGCCAATTCTTCACCGGAAAGGAGACAAGCTTCCGGGGACCTGTTTCTGGCATTTCAGCCGTCGTCGGCCCGGCATGCTTGAATCCTGGTGGTGCAGTGAGCAAGGGACTCATGTCTGAGTATACCCTGCCACACCTGTAGTGGCCAAAAACGATTCAGAAAAGGGGGTGGTGATGAACAGAGTGTCTGAATTAAGCAGACCACTCTTACCCAGTCAAGAGATCAGGGCTTAATCCATCACCGTTATTTAGCTCACTGCATCACCCCAGTTCAGAACCTGGCTATATGCAAATTAGTCTGACCCCGTGCCTCATGGGAACAGGGCAGACCAAACTACCAAGCCAATTCTTCACCGGAAAGGAGACAAGCTTCCGGGGACCGGTTTCTGGCATTTCAGCCGTCGTCGGCCCGGCTTGCTTGAATCCTGGTGGTGCAGTGAGCAAGGGACTCATGTCTGAGTATACCCTGCCACACCTGTAGTGGCCAAAAACGATTCAGAAAAGGGGGTGGTGATGAACAGAGTGTCTGAATTAAGCAGACCACTCTTACCCAGTCAAGAGATCAGGGCTTAATCCATCACCGTTATTTAGCTCACTGCATCACCCCAGTTCAGAACCTGGCTATATGCAAATTAGTCTGACCCCGTGCCTCATGGGAACAGGGCAGACCAAACTACCAAGCCAATTCTTCACCGGAAAGGAGACAAGCTTCCGGGGACCGGTTTCTGGCATTTCAGCCGTCGTCGGCCCGGCTTGCTTGAATCCTGGTGGTGCAGTGAGCAAGGGACTCATGTCTGAGTATACCCTGCCACACCTGTAGTGGCCAAAAACGATCCAGAAAAGGGGGTGGTGATGAACAGAGTGTCTGAATTAAGCAGACCACTCTTACCCAGTCAAGACATCAGGGCTTAATCCATCACCGTTATTTAGCTCACTGCATCACCCCAGTTCAGAACCTGGCTATATGCAAATTAGTCTGACCCCGTGCCTCATGGGAACAGGGCAGACCAAACTACCAAGCCAATTCTTCACCGGAAAGGAGACAAGCTTCCGGGGACCGGTTTCTGGCATTTCAGCCGCCGTCGGCCCGGCTTGCTTAAATCCTGGTGGTGCAGTGAGCAAGGGACTCATGTCTGAGTATACCCTGCCACACCTGTAGTGGCCAAAAACGATTCAGAAAAGGGGGTGGTGATGAACAGAGTGTCTGAATTAAGCAGAACACTCTTACCCAGTCAAGAGATCAGGGCTTAATCCATCACCGTTATTTAGCTCACTGCATCACCCCAGCTCAGAACCTGGCTATATGCAAATTAGTCTGACCCCGTGCCTCATGGGAACAGGGCAGACCAAACTACCAAGCCAATTCTTCACCGGAAAGGAGACAAGCTTCCGGGGACCGGTTTCTGGCATTTCAGCCGCCGTCGGCCCGGCTTGCTTAAATCCTGGTGGTGCAGTGAGCAAGGGACTCATGTCTGAGTATACCCTGCCACACCTGTAGTGGCCAAAAACGATTCAGAAAAGGGGGTGGTGATGAACAGAGTGTCTGAATTAAGCAGAACACTCTTACCCAGTCAAGAGATCAGGGCTTAATCCATCACCGTTATTTAGCTCACTGCATCACCCCAGCTCAGAACCTGGCTATATGCAAATTAGTCTGACCCCGTGCCTCATGGGAACAGGGCAGACCAAACTACCAAGCCAATTCGTCACCGGAAAGGAGACAAGCTTCCGGGGACCGGTTTCTGGCATTTCAGCTGTCGTCGGCCCGGCTTGCTTGAATCCTGGTGGTGCAGTGAGCAAGGGACTCATGTCTAAGTATACCCTGCCACGCCTGTAGTGGCCAAAAACGATTCAGAAAAGGGGGTGGTGATGAACAGAGTGTCTGAATTCAGCAGACCACTCTTACCCAGTCAAGAGATCAGGGCTTAATCCATCACCGTTATTTAGCTCACTGCATCACCCCAGTTCAGAACCTGGCTATGTGCAAATTAGTCTGACCCCGTGCCTCATGGGAACAGGGCAGACCAAACTACCAAGCCAATTCTTCGACGGAAAGAAGACAAGCTTCCGGGGACCGGTTTCTGGCATTTCAGCCGTCGTCGGCCCGGCTTGCTTGAATCCTGGTGGTGCAGTGAGCAAGGAACTCATGTCTGAGTATACCCTGCCACACCTGTAGTGGCCAAAAACGATCCAGAAAAGGGGGTGGTGATGAACAGAGTGTCTGAATTAAGCAGACCACTCTTACCCAGTCAAGACATCAGGGCTTAATCCATCAGCGTTATTTAGCTCACTGCATCACCCCAGTTCAGAACCTGGCTATATGCAAATTAGTCTGACCCCGTGCCTCATGGGAACAGGGCAGACCAAACTACCAAGCCAATTCTTCACCGGAAAGGAGACAAGCTTCCGGGGACCGGTTTCTGGCATTTCAGCCGTCGTCGGCCCGGCTTGCTTGAATCCTGGTGGTGCAGTGAGCAAGGGACTCATGTCTGAGTATACCCTGCCACACCTGTAGTGGCCAAAAACGATTCAGAAAAGGGGGTGGTGATGAACAGAGTGTCTAAATTAAGCAGACCACTCTTACCCAGTCAAGAGATCAGGGCTTAATCCATCACCGTTATTTAGCTCACTGCATCACCCCAGTTCAGAACCTGGCTATATGCAAATTAGTCTGACCCCGTGCCTCATGGGAACAGGGCAGACCAAACTATCAAGCCAATTCTTCACCGGAAAGTAGACAAGCTTCCGGGGACCGGTTTCTGGCATTTCAGCCGTCGTCGGCCCGGCTTGCTTGAATCCTGGTGGTGCAGTGAGCAAGGGACTCATGTCTGAGTATACCCTGCCACACCTGTAGTGGCCAAAAACGATTCAGAAAAGGGGGTGGTGATGAACAGAGTGTCTGAATTAAGCAGACCACTCTTACCCAGTCAAGAGATCAGGGCTTAATCCATCACCGTTATTTAGCTCACTGCATCACCCCAGTTCAGAACCTGGCTATATGCAAATTAGTCTGACCCCATGCCTCATGGGAACAGGGCAGACCAAACTACCAAGCCAATTCTTCACCGGAAAGGAGACCAGCTTCTGGGGACCGGTTTCTGGCATTTCAGCCGTCGTCGGCCCGGCTTGCTTGAATACTGGTGGTGCAGTGAGCAAGGGACTCATGTCTGAGTATACCCTGCCACACCTGTAGTGGCCAAAAACGATCCAGAAAAGGGGGTGGTGATGAACAGAGTGTCTGAATTAAGCAGACCACTCTTACCCAGTCAAGACATCAGGGCTTAATCCATCACCGTTATTTAGCTCACTGCATCACCCCAGTTCAGAACCTGGCTATATGCAAATTAGTCTGACCCCATGCCTCATGGGAACAGGGCAGACCAAACTACCAAGCCAATTCTTCACCGGAAAGGAGACAAGCTTCCGGGGACCGGTTTCTGGCATTTCAGCCGTCGTCGGCCCGGCTTGCTTAAATCCTGGTGGTGCAGTGAGCAAGGGACTCATGTTTGAGTATACCCTGCCACACCTGTAGTGGCCAAAAACGATTCAGAAAAGGGGGTGGTGATGAACAGAGTGTCTGAATTAAGCAGAACACTCTTACCCAGTCAAGAGATCAGGGCTTAATCCATCACCGTTATTTAGCTCACTGCATCACCCCAGTTCAGAACCTGGCTATATGCAAATTAGTCTGACCCCGTGCCTCATGGGAACAGGGCAGACCAAACTACCAAGCCAATTCTTCACCGGAAAGGAGACAAGCTTCCGGGGACCGGTTTCTGGCATTTCAGCCGTCGTCGGCCCGGCTTGCTTGAATACTGGTGGTGCAGTGAGCAAGGGACTCATGTCTGAGTATACCCTGCCACACCTGTAGTGGCCAAAAACGATCCAGAAAAGGGGGTGGTGATGAACAGAGTGTCTGAATTAAGCAGACCACTCTTACCCAGTCAAGACATCAGGGCTTAATCCATCACCGTTATTTAGCTCACTGCATCACCCCAGTTCAGAACCTGGCTATATGCAAATTAGTCTGACCCCGTGCCTCATGGGAACAGGGCAGACCAAACTACCAAGCCAATTCTTCACCAGAAAGGAGACAAGCTTCCGGGGACCGATTTCTGGCATTTCAGCCGTCGTCGGCCCGGCATGCTTGAATCCTGGTGGTGCAGTGAGCAAGGGACTCATGTCTGAGTATACCCTGCCACACCTGTAGTGGCCAAAAACAATTCAGAAAAGGGGGTGGTGATGAACAGAGTGTCTGAATTAAGCAGACCACTCTTACCCAGTCAAGAGATCAGGGCTTAATCCATCACCGTTATTAAGCTCACTGCATCACCCCAGTTCAGAACCTGGCTATATGCAAATTAGTCTGACCCCGTGCCTCATGGGAACAGGGCAGACCAAACTACCAAGCCAATTCTTCACCGGAAAGGAGACAAGCTTCCGGGGACCGGTTTCTGGCATTTCAGCCGTCGTTGGCCCGGCTTGCTTGAATCCTGGTGGTGCAGTGAGCAAGGGACTCATGTCTGAGTATACCCTGCCACACCTGTAGTGGCCAAAAACGATTCAGAAAAGGGGGTGGTGATGAACAGAGTGTCTGAATTAAGCAGACCACTCTTACCCAGTCAAGAGATCAGGGCTTAATCCATCACCGTTATTTAGCTCACTGCATCACCCCAGTTCAGAACCTGGCTATATGCAAATTAGTCTGACCCCGTGCCTCATGGGAACAGGGCAGACCAAACTACCAAGCCAATTCTTCACCGGAAAGGAGACAAGCTTCCGGGGACCGGTTTCTGGCATTTCAGCCGTCGTCGGCCCGGCTTGCTTGAATCCTGGTGGTGCAGTGAGCAAGGGACTCATGTCTGAGTATACCCTGCCACACCTGTAGTGGCCAAAAACGATTCAGAAAAGGGGGTGGTGATGAACAGAGTGTCTGAATTAAGCAGACCACTCTTACCCAGTCAAGAGATCAGGGCTTAATCCATCACCGTTATTTAGCTCACTGCATCACCCCAGTTCAGAACCTGGCTATATGCAAATTAGTCTGACCCCGTGCCTCATGGGAACAGGGCAGACCAAACTACCAAGCCAATTCTTCACCGGAAAGGAGACAAGCTTCTGGGGACCGGTTTCTGGCATTTCAGCCATCGTCGGCCCGGCTTGCTTGAATCCTGGTGGTGCAGTGAGCAAGGGACTCATGTCTGAGTATACCCTGCCACACCTGTAGTGGCCAAAAACGATTCAGAAAAGGGGGTGGTGATGAACAGAGTGTCTGAATTAAGCAGACCACTCTTACCCAGTCAAGAGATCAGGGCTTAATCCATCACCGTTATTTAGCTCACTGCATCACCCCAGTTCAGAACCTGGCTATATGCAAATTAGTCTGACCCCGTGCCTCATGGGAACAGGGCAGACCAAACTACCAAGCCAATTCTTCACCGGAAAGGAGACAAGCTTCCGGGGACCGGTTTCTGGCATTTCAGCCGTCGTCGGCCCGGCTTGCTTGAATCCTGGTGGTGCAGTGAGCAAGGGACTCATGTCTGAGTATACCCTGCCACACCTGTAGTGGCCAAAAACGATTCAGAAAAGGGGGTGGTGATGAACAGAGTGTCTGAATTAAGCAGACCACTCTTACCCAGTCAAGAGATCAGGGCTTAATCCATCACCGTTATTTAGCTCACTGCATCACCCCAGTTCAGAACCTGGCTATATGCAAATTAGTCTGACCCCGTGCCTCATGGGAACAGGGCAGACCAAACTACCAAGCCAATTCTTCACCGGAAAGGAGACAAGCTTCCGGGGACCGGTTTCTGGCATTTCAGCCGCCGTCGGCCCGGCTTGCTTAAATCCTGGTGGTGCAGTGAGCAAGGGACTCATGTCTGAGTATACCCTGCCACACCTGTAGTGGCCAAAAACGATTCAGAAAAGGGGGTGGTGATGAACAGAGTGTCTGAATTAAGCAGAACACTCTTACCCAGTCAAGAGATCAGGGCTTAATCCATCACCGTTATTTAGCTCACTGCATCACCCCAGTTCAGAACCTGGCTATATGCAAATTAGTCTGACCCCGTGCCTCATGGGAACAGGGCAGACCAAACTACCAAGCCAATTCTTCACCGGAAAGGAGACAAGCTTCCGGGGACCGGTTTCTGGCATTTCAGCCGCCGTCGGCCTGGCTTGCTTAAATCCTGGTGGTGCAGTGAGCAAGGGACTCATGTCTGAGTATACCCTGCCACACCTGTAGTGGCCAAAAACGATTCAGAAAAGGGGGTGGTGATGAACAGAGTGTCTGAATTAAGCAGACCACTCTTACCCAGTCAAGAGATCAGGGCTTAATCCATCACCGTTATTTAGCTCACTGCATCACCCCAGTTCAGAACCTGGCTATGTGCAAATTAGTCTGACCCCGTGCCTCATGGGAACAGGGCAGACCAAACTACCAAGCCAATTCTTCACCGGAAAGGAGACAAGCTTCCGGGGACCGGTTTCTGGCATTTCAGCCGTCGTCGGCCCGGCTTGCTTAAATCCTGGTGGTGCAGTGAGCAAGGGACTCATGTTTGAGTATACCCTGCCACACCTGTAGTGGCCAAAAACGATTCAGAAAAGGGGGTGGTGATGAACAGAGTGTCTGAATTAAGCAGAACACTCTTACCCAGTCAAGAGATCAGGGCTTAATCCATCACCGTTATTTAGCTCACTGCATCACCCCAGTTCAGAACCTGGCTATATGCAAATTAGTCTGACCCCGTGCCTCATGGGAACAGGGCAGACCAAACTACCAAGCCAATTCTTCACCGGAAAGGAGACAAGCTTCCGGGGACCGGTTTCTGGCATTTCAGCCGTCGTCGGCCCGGCTTGCTTGAATACTGGTGGTGCAGTGAGCAAGGGACTCATGTCTGAGTATACCCTGCCACACCTGTAGTGGCCAAAAACGATCCAGAAAAGGGGGTGGTGATGAACAGAGTGTCTGAATTAAGCAGACCACTCTTACCCAGTCAAGACATCAGGGCTTAATCCATCACCGTTATTTAGCTCACTGCATCACCCCAGTTCAGAACCTGGCTATATGCAAATTAGTCTGACCCCGTGCCTCATGGGAACAGGGCAGACCAAACTACCAAGCCAATTCTTCACCGGAAAGGAGACAAGCTTCCGGGGACCTCTTTCTGGCATTTCAGCCGTCGTCGGCCCGGCATGCTTGAATCCTGGTGGTGCAGTGAGCAAGGGACTCATGTCTGAGTATACCCTGCCACACCTGTAGTGGCCAAAAACGATTCAGAAAAGGGGGTGGTGATGAACAGAGTGTCTGAATTAAGCAGACCACTCTTACCCAGTCAAGAGATCAGGGCTTAATCCATCACCGTTATTTAGCTCACTGCATCACCCCAGTTCAGAACCTGGCTATATGCAAATTAGTCTGACCCCGTGCCTCATGGGAACAGGGCAGACCAAACTACCAAGCCAATTCTTCACCGGAAAGGAGACAAGCTTCCGGGGACCGGTTTCTGGCATTTCAGCCGTTGTCGGCCCGGCTTGCTTGAATCCTGGTGGTGCAGTGAGCAAGGGACTCATGTCTGAGTATACCCTGCCACACCTGTAGTGGCCAAAAACGATTCAGAAAAGGGGGTGGTGATGAACAGAGTGTCTGAATTAAGCAGACCACTCTTACCCAGTCAAGAGATCAGGGCTTAATCCATCACCGTTATTTAGCTCACTGCATCACCCCAGTTCAGAACCTGGCTATATGCAAATTAGTCTGACCCCGTGCCTCATGGGAACAGGGCAGACCAAACTACCAAGCCAATTCTTCACCGGAAAGGAGACAAGCTTCCGGGGACCGGTTTCTGGCATTTCAGCCGTCGTCGGCCCGGCTTGCTTGAATCCTGGTGGTGCAGTGAGCAAGGGACTCATGTCTGAGTATACCCTGCCACACCTGTAGTGGCCAAAAACGATCCAGAAAAGGGGGTGGTGATGAACAGAGTGTCTGAATTAAGCAGACCACTCTTACCCAGTCAAGACATCAGGGCTTAATCCATCACCGTTATTTAGCTCACTGCATCACCCCAGTTCAGAACCTGGCTATATGCAAATTAGTCTGACCCCGTGCCTCATGGGAACAGGGCAGACCAAACTACCAAGCCAATTCTTCACCGGAAAGGAGACAAGCTTCCGGGGACCGGTTTCTGGCATTTCAGCCGCCGTCGGCCCGGCTTGCTTAAATCCTGGTGGTGCAGTGAGCAAGGGACTCATGTCTGAGTATACCCTGCCACACCTGTAGTGGCCAAAAACGATTCAGAAAAGGGGGTGGTGATGAACAGAGTGTCTGAATTAAGCAGAACACTCTTACCCAGTCAAGAGATCAGGGCTTAATCCATCACCGTTATTTAGCTCACTGCATCACCCCAGCTCAGAACCTGGCTATATGCAAATTAGTCTGACCCCGTGCCTCATGGGAACAGGGCAGACCAAACTACCAAGCCAATTCTTCACCGGAAAGGAGACAAGCTTCCGGGGACCGGTTTCTGGCATTTCAGCCGTCGTCGGCCCGGCTTGCTTGAATCCTGGTGGTGCAGTGAGCAAGGGACTCATGTCTGAGTATACCCTGCCACGCCTGTAGTGGCCAAAAACGATTCAGAAAAGGGGGTGGTGATGAACAGAGTGTCTGAATTCAGCAGACCACTATTACCCAGTCAAGAGATCAGGGCTTAATCCATCACCGTTATTTAGCTCACTGCTTCACCCCAGTTCAGAACCTGGCTATGTGCAAATTAGTCTGACCCCGTGCCTCATGGGAACGGGGCAGACCAAACTACCAAGCCAATTCTTCGACGGAAAGAAGACAAGCTTCCGGGGACCGGTTTCTGGCATTTCAGCCGTCGTCGGCCCGGCTTGCTTGAATCCTGGTGGTGCAGTGAGCAAGGAACTCATGTCTGAGTATACCCTGCCACACCTGTAGTGGCCAAAAACGATCCAGAAAAGGGGGTGGTGATGAACAGAGTGTCTGAATTAAGCAGACCACTCTTACCCAGTCAAGACATCAGGGCTTAATCCATCAGCGTTATTTAGCTCACTGCATCACCCCAGTTAAGAACCTGGCTATATGCAAATTAGTCTGACCCCGTGCCTCATGGGAACAGGGCAGACCAAACTACCAAGCCAATTCTTCACCGGAAAGGAGACAAGCTTCCGGGGACCGGTTTCTGGCATTTCAGCCATCGTCGGCCCGGCTTGCTTGAATCCTGGTGGTGCAGTGAGCAAGGGACTCATGTCTGAGTATACCCTGCCACACCTGTAGTGGCCAAAAACGATTCAGAAAAGGGGGTGGTGATGAACAGAGTGTCTAAATTAAGAAGACCACTCTTACCCAGTCAAGAGATCAGGGCTTAATCCATCATCGTTATTTAGCTCACTGCATCACCCCAGTTCAGAACCTGGCTATATGCAAATTAGTCTGACCCCGTGCCTCATGGGAACAGGGCAGACCAAACTATCAAGCCAATTCTTCACCGGAAAGGAGACAAGCTTCCGGGGACCGGTTTCTGGCATTTCAGCCGTCGTCGGCCCGGCTTGCTTGAATCCTGGTGGTGCAGTGAGCAAGGGACTCATGTCTGGGTATACCCTGCCACACCTGTAGTGGCCAAAAACGATTCAGAAAAGGGGGTGGTGATGAACAGAGTGTCTGAATTAAGCAGACCACTCTTACCCAGTCAAGAGATCAGGGCTTAATCCATCACCGTTATTTAGCTCACTGCATCACCCCAGTTCAGAACCTGGCTATATGCAAATTAGTCTGACCCCATGCCTCATGGGAACAGGGCAGACCAAACTACCAAGCCAATTCTTCACCGGAAAGGAGACAAGCTTCCGGGGACCGGTTTCTGGCATTTCAGCCGTCGTCGGCCCGGCTTGCTTAAATCCTGGTGGTGCAGTGAGCAAGGGACTCATGTTTGAGTATACCCTGCCACACCTGTAGTGGCCAAAAACGATTCAGAAAAGGGGGTGGTGATGAACAGAGTGTCTGAATTAAGCAGAACACTCTTACCCAGTCAAGAGATCAGGGCTTAATCCATCACCGTTATTTAGCTCACTGCATCACCCCAGTTCAGAACCTGGCTATATGCAAATTAGTCTGACCCCGTGCCTCATGGGAACAGGGCAGACCAAACTACCAAGCCAATTCTTCACCGGAAAGGAGACAAGCTTCCGGGGACCGGTTTCTGGCATTTCAGCCGTCGTCGGCCCGGCTTGCTTGAATCCTGGTGGTGCAGTGAGCAAGGGACTCATGTCTGAGTATACCCTGCCACACCTGTAGTGGCCAAAAACGATCCAGAAAAGGGGGTGGTGATGAACAGAGTGTCTGAATTAAGCAGACCACTCTTACCCAGTCAAGACATCAGGGCTTAATCCATCACCGTTATTTAGCTCACTGCATCACCCCAGTTCAGAACCTGGCTATATGCAAATTAGTCTGACCGCGAGCCTCATGGGAACAGGGCAGACCAAACTACCAAGCCAATTCTTCACCGGAAAGGAGACAAGCTTCCGGGGACCGGTTTCTGGCATTTCAGCCGTCGTCGGTCCGGCTTGCTTGAATCCTGGTGGTGCAGTGAGCAAGGGACTCATGTCTGAGTATACCCTGCCACACCTGTAGTGGCCAAAAACAATTCAGAAAAGGGGGTGGTGATGAACAGAGTGTCTAAATTAAGCGGACCACTCTTACCCAGTCAAGAGATCAGGGCTTAATCCATCACCGTTATTTAGCTCACTGCATCACCCCAGTTCAGAACCTGGCTATATGCAAATTAGTCTGACCCCGTGCCTCATGGGAACTGGGCAGACCAAACTATCAAGCCAATTCTTTACCGGAAAGGAGACAAGCTTCCGGGGACCGGTTTCTGGCATTTCAGCCGTCGTCGGCCCGGCTTGCTTGAATCCTGGTGGCGCAGTGAGCAAGGGACTCATGTCTGAGTATACCCTGCCACACCTGTAGTGGCCAAAAACGATTCAGAAAAGGGGGTGGTGATGAACAGAGTGTCTGAATTAAGCAGACCACTCTTACTCAGTCAAGAGATCAGGGCTTAATCCATCACCGTTTTTTAGCTCACTGCATCACCCCATTTCAGAACCTGGCTATATGCAAATTAGTCTGACCCCGTGCCTCATGGGAACAGGGCAGACCAAACTACCAAGCCAATTCTTCACCGGAAAGGAGACAAGCTTCCGGGGACCGGTTTCTGGCATTTCAGCCGTCGTCGGCCCGGCTTGCTTGAATCCTGGTGGTGCAGTGAGCAAGGGACTCATGTCTGAGTATTCCCTGCCACACCTGTAGTGGCCAAAAATGATTCAGAAAAGGGGGTGGTGATGAACAGAGTGTCTGAATTAAGCAGACCACTCTTACCCAGTCAAGAGATCAGGGCTTAATCCATCACCGTTATTTAGCTCACTGCATCACCCCAGTTCAGAACCTGGCTATATGCAAATTAGTCTGACCCCGTGCCTCATGGGAACAGGGCAGACCAAACTATCAAGCCAATTCTTCACCGGAAAGGAGACAAGCTTCCGGGGACCGGTTTCTGGCATTTCAGCCGTCGTCGGCCCGGCTTGCTTGAATCCTGGTGGTCCAGTGAGCAAGGGACTCATGTCTGAGTATACCCTGCCACACCTGTAGTGGCCAAAAACGGTTCAGAAAAGGGGGTGGTGATGAACAGAGTGTCTGAATTAAGCAGACCACTCTTACCCAGTCAAGAGATCAGGGCTTAATCCATCACCGTTATTTAGCTCACTGCATCACCCCAGTTCAGAACCTGGCTATATGCAAATTAGTCTGACCCCGTGCCTCATGGGAACAGGGCAGACCAAACTACCAAGCCAATTCTTCACCGGAAAGGAGGCAAGCTTCCAGGGACCGGTTTCTGGCATTTCAGCCGTCGTCGGCCCGGCTTGCTTGAATCCTGGTGGTGCAGTGAGCAAGGGACTCATGTCTGAGTATACCCTGCCACACCTGTAGTGGCCAAAAACGATTCAGAAAAGGGGGTGTGATGAACAGAGTGTCTGAATTAAGCAGACCACTCTTACCCAGTCAAGAGATCAGGGCTTAATCCATCACCGTTATTTAGCTCACTGCATCACCCCAGTTCAGAACCTGGCTATATGCAAATTAGTCTGACCCCATGCCTCATGGGAACAGGGCAGACCAAACTACCAAGCCAATTCTTCACCGGAAAGGAGACAAGCTTCCGGGGACCGGTTTCTGGCATTTCAGCCGTCGTCGGCCCGGCTTGCTTGAATCCCGGTGGTTCAGTGAGCAAGGGACTCATGTCTGAGTATACCCTGCCACACCTGTAGTGTCCAAAAACGATTCTGAAAAGGGGGTGGTGATGAACAGAGTGTCTGAATTAAGCAGACCACTCTTACTCAGTCAAGAGGTGAGGGCTTAATCCATCACCATTATTTAGCTCACTGCATCACCCCAGTTCAGAACCTGGCTATATGCAAATTAGTCTGACCCCGTGCCTCGTGGGAACAGGGCAGACCAAACTACCAAGCCAATTCTTCACCGGAAAGGAGACAAGCTTCCGGGGACCGGTTTCTGGCATTTCAGCCGTCGTCGGCCCGGCTTGCTTGAATCCTGGTGGTTCAGTGAGCAAGGGACTCATGTCTGAGTATACCCTGCCACACCTGTAGTGGCCAAAAACGATTCAGAAAAGGGGGTGGTGATGAACAGAGTGTCTGAAATAAGCAGACCACTCTTACCCAGTCAAGAGATCATGGCTTAATCCATCACCGTTTTTTAGCTCACTGCATCACCCCAGTTCAGAACCTGGCTATATGCAAATTAGTCGGACCCCGTGCCTCATGGGAACAGGGCAGACCAAACTACCAAGCCAATTCTTCCCCGGAAAGGAGACAAGCTTCCGGGGACCGGTTTCTGGCATTTCAGCCGTCGTTGGCCCGGCTTGCTTGAATCCTGGTGGTGCAGTGAGCAAGGGACTCATGTCTGAGTATACCCTGCCACACCTGTAGTGGCCAAAAACGATTCAGAAAAGGGGGTGGTGATGAACAGAGTGTCTGAATTAAGCAGACCACTCTTACCCAGTCAAGAGATCAGGGCTTAATCCATCACCGTTATTTAGCTCACTGCATCACCCCAGTTTAGAACCTGGCTATATGCAAATTAGTCTGACCCCGTGCCTCATGGGAACAGGGCAGACCAAACTATCAAGCCAATTCTTCACCGGAAAGGAGACAAGCTTCCGGGGACCGGTTTCTGGCATTTCAGCCGTTGTCGGCCCGGCTTGCTTGAATCCTGGTGGTGCAGTGAGCAAGGGACTCATGTCTGAGTATACCCTGCCACACCTGTAGTGGCCAAAAACGATTCAGAAAAGGGGGTGGTGATGAACAGAGTGTCTGAATTAAGCAGACCACTCTTACCCAGTCAAGAGATCAGGGCTTAATCCATCACCGTAATTTAGCTCACTACATCACCCCAGTTCAGAACCTGGCTATATGCAAATTAGTCTGACCCCATGCCTCATGGGAACAGGGCAGACCAAACTATCAAGCCAATTCTTCACCGGAAAGGAGACAAGCTTCCGGGGACCGGTTTCTGGCATTTCAGCCGTCGTCGGCCCGGCTTGCTTGAATCCTGGTGGTGCAGTGAGCAAGGGACTCGTGTCTGAGTATACCCTGCCACACCTGTAGTGGCCAAAAACGATTCAGAAAAGGGGGTGGTAATGAACAGAGTGTCTGAATTAAGCAGACCACTCTTACCCAGTCAAGAGATCCGGGCTTAATCCATCACCGTTTTTTAGCTCACGGCATCACCCCAGTTCAGAACCTGGCTATATGCAAATTAGTCTGACCCCGTGCCTCATGGGAACAGGGCAGACCAAACTACTAAGCCAATTCTTCACCGGAAAGGAGACAAGCTTCCGGGGACCGGTTTCTGGCATTTCAGCCGTCGTCGGCCCGGCTTGCTTGAATCCTGGTGGTGCAGTGAGCAAGGGACTCATGTCTGAGTATACCCTGCCACACCTGTAGTGGCCAAAAACGATTCAGAAAAGGGGGTGGTGATGAACAGAGTGTCTGAATTAAGCAGACCACTCTTACCCAGTCAAGAGATCAGGGCTTAATCCATCACCGTTATTTAGCTCACTGCATCACCCCAGTTCAGAACCTGGCTATATGCAAATTAGTCTGACCCCGTGCCTCATGGGAACAGGGCAGACCAAACTACCAAGCCAATTCTTCACCGGAAAGTAGACAAGCTTCCGGGGACCGGTTTCTGGCATTTCAGCCGTCGTCGGCCCGGCTTGCTTGAATCCTGGTGGTGCAGTGAGCAAGGGACTCATGTCTGAGTATACCCTGCCACACCTGTAGTGGCCAAAAACAATTCAGAAAAGGGGGTGGTGATGAGTGTCTGAATTAAGCAGACCACTCTTACCCAGTCAAGAGATCAGGGCTTAATCCATCACCGTTATTTAGCTCACTGCATCACCCCAGTTCAGAACCTGGCTATATGCAAATTAGTCTGACCCCATGCCTCATGGGAACAGGGCAGACCAAACTACCAAGCCAATTCTTCACCGGAAAGGAGACAAGCTTCCGGGGACCGGTTTCTGGCATTTCAGCCGTCGTCGGCCCGGCTTGCTTGAATCCTGGTGGTGCAGTGAGCAAGGGACTCATGTCTGAGTATACCCTGCCACACCTGTAGTGTCCAAAAACGATTCTGAAAAGGGGGTGGTGATGAACAGAGTGTCTGAATTAAGCAGACCACTCTTACTCAGTCAAGAGATCAGGGCTTAATCCATCACCATTATTTAGCTCACTGCATCACCCCAGTTCAGAACCCTATATGCAAATTAGTCTGACCCCGTGCCTCATGGGAACAGGGCAGACCAAACTACCAAGCCAATTCTTCACCGGAAAGGAGACAAGCTTCCGGGGACCGGTTTCTGGCATTTCAGCCGTCGTCGGCCCGGCTTGCTTGAATCCTGGTGGTGCAGTGAGCAAGGGACTCATGTCTGAGTATACCCTGCCACACCTGTAGTGGCCAAAAACGATTCAGAAAAGGGGGTGGTGATGAACAGAGTGTCTGAAATAAGCAGACCACTCTTACCCAGTCAAGAGATCATGGCTTAATCCATCACCGTTTTTTAGCTCACTGCATCACCCCAGTTCAGAACCTGGCTATATGCAAATTAGTCGGACCCCGTGCCTCATGGGAACAGGGCAGACCAAACTACCAAGCCAATTCTTCCCCGGAAAGGAGACAAGCTTCCGGGGACCGGTTTCTGGCATTTCAGCCGTCGTTGGCCCGGCTTGCTTGAATCCTGGTGGTGCAGTGAGCAAGGGACTCATGTCTGAGTATACCCTGCCACACCTGTAGTGGCCAAAAACGATTCAGAAAAGGGGGTGGTGATGAACAGAGTGTCTGAATTAAGCAGACCACTCTTACCCAGTCAAGAGATCAGGGCTTAATCCATCACCGTTATTTAGCTCACTGCATCACCCCAGTTTAGAACCTGGCTATATGCAAATTAGTCTGACCCCGTGCCTCATGGGAACAGGGCAGACCAAACGATCAAGCCAATTCTTCACCGGAAAGGAGACAAGCTTCCGGGGACCGGTTTCTGGCATTTCAGCCGTCGTCGGCCCGGCTTGCTTGAATCCTGGTGGTGCAGTGAGCAAGGGACTCATGTCTGAGTATACCCTGCCACACCTGTAGTGGCCAAAAACGATTCAGAAAAGGGGGTGGTGATGAACAGAGTGTCTGAATTAAGCAGACCACTCTTACCCAGTCAAGAGATCAGGGCTTAATCCATCACCGTAATTTAGCTCACTACATCACCCCAGTTCAGAACCTGGCTATATGCAAATTAGTCTGACCCCATGCCTCATGGGAACAGGGCAGACCAAACTATCAAGCCAATTCTTCACCGGAAAGGAGACAAGCTTCCGGGGACCGGTTTCTGGCATTTCAGCCGTCGTCGGCCCGGCTTGCTTGAATCCTGGTGGTGCAGTGAGCAAGGGACTCGTGTCTGAGTATACCCTGCCACACCTGTAGTGGCCAAAAACGATTCAGAAAAGGGGGTGGTAATGAACAGAGTGTCTGAATTAAGCAGACCACTCTTACCCAGTCAAGAGATCCGGGCTTAATCCATCACCGTTTTTTAGCTCACGGCATCACCCCAGTTCAGAACCTGGCTATATGCAAATTAGTCTGACCCCGTGCCTCATGGGAACAGGGCAGACCAAACTACTAAGCCAATTCTTCACCGGAAAGGAGACAAGCTTCCGGGGACCGGTTTCTGGCATTTCAGCCGTCGTCGGCCCGGCTTGCTTGAATCCTGGTGGTGCAGTGAGCAAGGGACTCATGTCTGAGTATACCCTGCCACACCTGTAGTGGCCAAAAACGATTCAGAAAAGGGGGTGGTGATGAACAGAGTGTCTGAATTAAGCAGACCACTCTTACCCAGTCAAGAGATCAGGGCTTAATCCATCACCGTTATTTAGCTCACTGCATCACCCCAGTTCAGAACCTGGCTATATGCAAATTAGTCTGACCCCGTGCCTCATGGGAACAGGGCAGACCAAACTACCAAGCCAATTCTTCACCGGAAAGTAGACAAGCTTCCGGGGACCGGTTTCTGGCATTTCAGCCGTCGTCGGCCCGGCTTGCTTGAATCCTGGTGGTGCAGTGAGCAAGGGACTCATGTCTGAGTATACCCTGCCACACCTGTAGTGGCCAAAAACAATTCAGAAAAGGGGGTGGTGATGAAAAGAGTGTCTGAATTAAGCAGACCACTCTTACCCAGTCAAGAGATCAGGGCTTAATCCATCACCGTTATTTAGCTCACTGCATCACCCCAGTTCAGAACCTGGCTATATGCAAATTAGTCTGACCCCGTGCCTCATGGGAACAGGGCAGACCAAACTACCAAGCCAATTCTTCACCGGAAAGTAGACAAGCTTCCGGGGACCGGTTTCTGGCATTTCAGCCGTCGTCGGCCCGGCTTGCTTGAATCCTGGTGGTGCAGTGAGCAAGGGACTCATGTCTGAGTATACCCTGCCACACCTGTAGTGGCCAAAAACAATTCAGAAAAGGGGGTGGTGATGAAAAGAGTGTCTGAATTAAGCAGACCACTCTTACCCAGTCAAGAGATCAGGGCTTAATCCATCACCGTTATTTAGCTCACTGCATCACCCCAGTTCAGAACCTGGCTATATGCAAATTAGTCTGACCCCATGCCTCATGGGAACAGGGCAGACCAAACTACCAAGCCAATTCTTCACCGGAAAGGAGACAAGCTTCCGGGGACCGGTTTCTGGCATTTCAGCCGTCGTCGGCCCGGCTTGCTTGAATCCTGGTGGTGCAGTGAGCAAGGGACTCATGTCTGAGTATACCCTGCCACACCTGTAGTGTCCAAAAACGATTCTGAAAAGGGGGTGGTGATGAACAGAGTGTCTGAATTAAGCAGACCACTCTTACTCAGTCAAGAGATCAGGGCTTAATCCATCACCATTATTTAGCTCACTGCATCACCCCAGTTCAGAACCCTATATGCAAATTAGTCTGACCCCGTGCCTCATGGGAACAGGGCAGACCAAACTACCAAGCCAATTCTTCACCGGAAAGGAGACAAGCTTCCGGGGACCGGTTTCTGGCATTTCAGCCGTCGTCGGCCCGGCTTGCTTGAATCCTGGTGGTGCAGTGAGCAAGGGACTCATGTCTGAGTATACCCTGCCACACCTGTAGTGGCCAAAAACGATTCAGAAAAGGGGGTGGTGATGAACAGAGTGTCTGAAATAAGCAGACCACTCTTACCCAGTCAAGAGATCATGGCTTAATCCATCACCGTTTTTTAGCTCACTGCATCACCCCAGTTCAGAACCTGGCTATATGCAAATTAGTCGGACCCCGTGCCTCATGGGAACAGGGCAGACCAAACTACCAAGCCAATTCTTCCCCGGAAAGGAGACAAGCTTCCGGGGACCGGTTTCTGGCATTTCAGCCGTCGTTGGCCCGGCTTGCTTGAATCCTGGTGGTGCAGTGAGCAAGGGACTCATGTCTGAGTATACCCTGCCACACCTGTAGTGGCCAAAAACGATTCAGAAAAGGGGGTGGTGATGAACAGAGTGTCTGAATTAAGCAGACCACTCTTACCCAGTCAAGAGATCAGGGCTTAATCCATCACCGTTATTTAGCTCACTGCATCACCCCAGTTTAGAACCTGGCTATATGCAAATTAGTCTGACCCCGTGCCTCATGGGAACAGGGCAGACCAAACTATCAAGCCAATTCTTCACCGGAAAGGAGACAAGCTTCCGGGGACCGGTTTCTGGCATTTCAGCCGTCGTCGGCCCGGCTTGCTTGAATCCTGGTGGTGCAGTGAGCAAGGGACTCATGTCTGAGTATACCCTGCCACACCTGTAGTGGCCAAAAACGATTCAGAAAAGGGGGTGGTGATGAACAGAGTGTCTGAATTAAGCAGACCACTCTTACCCAGTCAAGAGATCAGGGCTTAATCCATCACCGTAATTTAGCTCACTACATCACCCCAGTTCAGAACCTGGCTATATGCAAATTAGTCTGACCCCATGCCTCATGGGAACAGGGCAGACCAAACTATCAAGCCAATTCTTCACCGGAAAGGAGACAAGCTTCCGGGGACCGGTTTCTGGCATTTCAGCCGTCGTCGGCCCGGCTTGCTTGAATCCTGGTGGTGCAGTGAGCAAGGGACTCGTGTCTGAGTATACCCTGCCACACCTGTAGTGGCCAAAAACGATTCAGAAAAGGGGGTGGTAATGAACAGAGTGTCTGAATTAAGCAGACCACTCTTACCCAGTCAAGAGATCCGGGCTTAATCCATCACCGTTTTTTAGCTCACGGCATCACCCCAGTTCAGAACCTGGCTATATGCAAATTAGTCTGACCCCGTGCCTCATGGGAACAGGGCAGACCAAACTACTAAGCCAATTCTTCACCGGAAAGGAGACAAGCTTCCGGGGACCGGTTTCTGGCATTTCAGCCGTCGTCGGCCCGGCTTGCTTGAATCCTGGTGGTGCAGTGAGCAAGGGACTCATGTCTGAGTATACCCTGCCACACCTGTAGTGGCCAAAAACGATTCAGAAAAGGGGGTGGTGATGAACAGAGTGTCTGAATTAAGCAGACCACTCTTACCCAGTCAAGAGATCAGGGCTTAATCCATCACCGTTATTTAGCTCACTGCATCACCCCAGTTCAGAACCTGGCTATATGCAAATTAGTCTGACCCCGTGCCTCATGGGAACAGGGCAGACCAAACTACCAAGCCAATTCTTCACCGGAAAGTAGACAAGCTTCCGGGGACCGGTTTCTGGCATTTCAGCCGTCGTCGGCCCGGCTTGCTTGAATCCTGGTGGTGCAGTGAGCAAGGGACTCATGTCTGAGTATACCCTGCCACACCTGTAGTGGCCAAAAACAATTCAGAAAAGGGGGTGGTGATGAAAAGAGTGTCTGAATTAAGCAGACCACTCTTACCCAGTCAAGAGATCAGGGCTTAATCCATCACCGTTATTTAGCTCACTGCATCACCCCAGTTCAGAACCTGGCTATATGCAAATTAGTCTGACCCCATGCCTCATGGGAACAGGGCAGACCAAACTACCAAGCCAATTCTTCACCGGAAAGGAGACAAGCTTCCGGGGACCGGTTTCTGGCATTTCAGCCGTCGTCGGCCCGGCTTGCTTGAATCCTGGTGGTGCAGTGAGCAAGGGACTCATGTCTGAGTATAACCTGCCACACCTGTAGTGTCCAAAAACGATTCTGAAAAGGGGGTGGTGATGAACAGAGTGTCTGAATTAAGCAGACCACTCTTACTCAGTCAAGAGATCAGGGCTTAATCCATCACCATTATTTAGCTCACTGCATCACCCCAGTTCAGAACCCTATATGCAAATTAGTCTGACCCCGTGCCTCATGGGAACAGGGCAGACCAAACTACCAAGCCAATTCTTCACCGGAAAGGAGACAAGCTTCCGGGGACCGGTTTCTGGCATTTCAGCCGTCGTCGGCCCGGCTTGCTTGAATCCTGGTGGTGCAGTGAGCAAGGGACTCATGTCTGAGTATACCCTGCCAGGCCTGTAGTGGCCAAAAACGATTCAGAAAAGGGGGTGGTGATGAACAGAGTGTCTGAATTCAGCAGACCACTCTTACCCAGTCAAGAGATCAGGGCTTAATCCATCACCGTTATTTAGCTCACTGCATCACCCCAGTTCAGAACCTGGCTATATGCAAATTAGTCTGACCCCGTGCCTCATGGGAACAGGGCAGACCAAACTATCAAGCCAATTCTTCACCGGAAAGGAGACAAGCTTCTGGGGACCGGTTTCTGGCATTTCAGCCGTCGTCGGCCCGGCTTGCTTGAATCCTGGTGGTGCAGTGAGCAAGGGACTCATGTCTGAGTATACCCTGCCACACCTGTAGTGGCCAAAAACAATTCAGAAAAGGGGGTGGTGATGAACAGAGTGTCTGAATTAAGCAGACCTCTCTTACCCAGTCAAGAGATCATGGCTTAATCCATCACCGTTTTTTAGCTCACTGCATCACCCCAGTTCAGAACCTGGCTATATGCAAATTAGTCTGACCCCGTGCCTCATGGGAACAGGGCAGACCAAACTACCAAGCCAATTCTTCACCGGAAAGGAGACAAGCTTCCGGGGACCGGTTTCTGGCATTTCAGCCGTCGTCGGCCCGGCTTGCTTGAATCCTGGTGGTGCAGTGAGCAAGGGACTCACGTCTGAGTATACCCTGCCACACCTGTAGTGGCCAAGAACGATTCAGAAAAGGGGGTGGTGATGAACAGAGTGTCTGAATTAAGCAGACCACTCTTACCCAGTCAAGAGATCAGGGCTTAATCCATCACCGTTATTTAGCTCACTGCATCACCCCAGTTTAGAACCTGGCTATATGCAAATTAGTCTGACCCCGTGCCTCATGGGAACAGGGCAGACCAAACTATCAAGCCAATTCTTCACCGGAAAGGAGACAAGCTTCCGGGGACCGGTTTCTGGCATTTCAGCCGTCGTCGGCCCGGCTTGCTTGAATCCTGGTGGTGCAGTGAGCAAGGGACTCATGTCTGAGTATACCCTGCCACACCTGTAGTGGCCAAAAACGATTCAGAAAAGGGGGTGGTGATGAACAGAGTGTCTGAATTAAGCAGACCACTCTTACCCAGTCAAGAGATCAGGGCTTAATCCATCACCGTTATTTAGCTCACTGCATCACCCCAGTTCAGAACCTGGCTATATGCAAATTAGTCTGACCCCGTGCCTCATGGGAACAGGGCAGACCAAACTATCAAGCCAATTCTTCACCGGAAAGGAGACAAGCTTCCGGGGACCGGTTTCTGGCATTTCAGCCGTCGTCGGCCCGGCTTGCTTGAATCCTGGTGGTGCAGTGAGCAAGGGACTCATGTCTGAGTATACCCTGCCACACCTGTAGTGGCCAAAAACGATTCAGAAAAGGGGGTGGTAATGAACAGAGTGTCTGAATTAAGCAGACCACTCTTACCCTGTCAAGAGATCCGGGCTTAATCCATCACCGTTTTTAGCTCACGGCATCACCCCAGTTCAGAACCTGGCTATATGCAAATTAGTCTGACCCCGTGCTTCATGGGAACAGGGCAGACCAAACTACCAAGCCAATTCTTCACCGGAAAGGAGACAAGCTTCCGGGGACCGGTTTCTGGCATTTCAGCCGTCGTCGGCCCGGCTTGCATGAATCCTGGTGGTGCAGTGAGCAAGGGACTCATGTCTGAGTATACCCTGCCACACCTGTAGTGGCCAAAAACGATTCAGAAAAGGGGGTGGTGATGAACAGAGTGTCTGAATTAAGCAGACCACTCTTACCCAGTCAAGAGATCAGGGCTTAATCCATCACCGTTATTTAGCTCACTGCATCACCCCAGTTCAGAACCTGGCTATATGCAAATTAGTCTGACCCCGTGCCTCATGGGAACAGGGCAGACCAAACTACCAAGCCAATTCTTCACCGGAAAGGAGACAAGCTTCCGGGGACCGGTTTCTGGCATTTCAGCCGTCGTCGGCCCGGCTTCCTTGAATCCTGGTGGTGCAGTGAGCAAGGGACTCATGTCTGAGTATACCCTGCCACACCTGTAGTGGCCAAAAACGATTCAGAAAAGGGGGTGGTGATGAACAGAGTGTCTGAATTAAGCAGACCACTCTTACCCAGTCAAGAGATCAGGGCTTAATCCATCACCGTTATTTAGCTCACTGCATCACCCCAGTTCAGAACCTGGCTATATGCAAATTAGTCTGACCCCATGCCTCATGGGAACAGGGCAGACCAAACTACCAAGCCAATTCTTCACCGGAAAGGAGACAAGCTTCTGCGGACCGGTTTCTGGCATTTCAGCCGTCGTCGGCCCGGCTTGCTTGAATCCTGGTGGTGCAGTGAGCAAGGAACTCATGTCTGAGTATACCCTGCCACACCTGTAGTGGCCAAAAACGATCCAGAAAAGGGGGTGGTGATGAACAGAGTGTCTGAATTAAGCAGACCACTCTTACCCAGTCAAGACATCAGGGCTTAATCCATCAGCGTTATTTAGCTCACTGCATCACCCCAGTTCAGAACCTGGCTATATGCAAATTAGTCTGACCCCGTGCCTCATGGGAACAGGGCAGACCAAACTACCAAGCCAATTCTTCACCGGAAAGGAGACAAGCTTCCGGGGACCGGTTTCTGGCATTTCAGCCGTCGTCGGCCCGGCTTGCTTGAATCCTGGTGGTGCAGTGAGCAAGGGACTCATGTCTGAGTATACCCTGCCACACCTGTAGTGGCCAAAAACGATTCAGAAAAGGGGGTGGTGATGAACAGAGTGTCTAAATTAAGCAGACCACCTTTACCCAGTCAAGAGATCAGGGCTTAATCCATCACCGTTATTTAGCTCACTGCATCACTCCAGTTCAGAACCTGGCTATATGCAAATTAGTCTGACCCCGTGTCTCATGGGAACAGGGCAGACCAAACTATCAAGCCAATTCTTCACCGGAAAGGAGACAAGCTTCCGGGGACCGGTTTCTGGCATTTCAGCCGTCGTCGGCCCGGCTTGCTTGAATCCTGGTGGTGCAGTGAGCAAGGGACTCATGTCTGAGTATACCCTGCCACACCTGTAGTGGCCAAAAACGATTCAGAAAAGGGGGTGGTGATGAACAGAGTGTCTGAATTACGCAGACCACTCTTACCCTGTCAAGAGATCAGGGCTTAATCCATCACCGTTATTTAGCTCACTGCATCACCCCAGTTCAGAACCTGGCTATATGCAAATTAGTCTGACCCCATGCCTCATGGGAACAGGGCAGACCAAACTACCAAGCCAATTCTTCACCGGAAAGGAGACAAGCTTCCGGGGACCGGTTTCTGGCATTTCAGCCGCCGTCGGCCCGGCTTGCTTGAATCCTGGTGGTGCAGTGAGCAAGGAACTCATGTCTGAGTATACCCTGCCACACCTGTAGTGGCCAAAAACGATCCAGAAAAGGGGGTGGTGATGAACAGAGTGTCTGAATTAAGCAGACCACTCTTACCCAGTCAAGAGATCAGGGCTTAATCCATCACCGTTATTTAGCTCACTGCATCACCCCAGTTCAGAACCTGGCTATATGCAAATTAGTCTGAACCCATGCCTCATGGGAACAGGGCAGACCAAACTACCAAGCCAATTCTTCACCGGAAAGGAGACAAGCTTCCGGGGACCGGTTTCTGGCATTTCAGCCGTCGTCGGCCCGGCTTGCTTGAATCCTGGTGGTGCAGTGAGCAAGGAACTCATGTCTGAGTATACCCTGCCACACCTGTAGTGGCCAAAAACGATCCAGAAAAGGGGGTGGTGATGAACAGAGTGTCTGAATTAAGCAGACCACTCTTACCCAGTCAAGACATCAGGGCTTAATCCATCAGCGTTATTTAGCTCACTGCATCACCCCAGTTCAGAACCTGGCTATATGCAAATTAGTCTGACCCCGTGCCTCATGGGAACAGGGCAGACCAAACTACCAAGCCAATTCTTCACCGGAAAGGAGACAAGCTTCCGGGGACCGGTTTCTGGCATTTCAGCCGTCGTCGGACCGGCTTGCTTGAATCCTGGTGGTGCAGTGAGCAAGGGACTCATGTCTGAGTATACCCTGCCACACCTGTAGTGGCCAAAAACGATTCAGAAAAGGGGGTGGTGATGAACAGAGTGTCTAAATTAAGCAGACCACTCTTACCCAGTCAAGAGATCAGGGCTTAATCCATCACTGTTATTTAGCTCACTGCATCACCCCAGTTCAGAACCTGGCTATATGCAAATTAGTCTGACCCCGTGCCTCATGGGAACAGGGCAGACCAAACTACCAAGCCAATTCTTCACCGGAAAGGAGACAAGCTTCCGGGGACCGGTTTCTGGCATTTCAGCCGTCGTCGGCCCGGCTTGCTTAAATCCTGGTGGTGCAGTGAGCAAGGGACTCATGTTTGAGTATACCCTGCCACACCTGTAGTGGCCAAAAACGATTCAGAAAAGGGGGTGGTGATGAACAGAGTGTCTGAATTAAGCAGACCACTCTTACCCAGTCAAGAGATCAGGGCTTAATCCATCACCGTTATTTAGCTCACTGCATCACCCCAGTTCAGAACCTGGCTATATGCAAATTAGTCTGACCCCGTGCCTCATGGGAACAGGGCAGACCAAACTACCAAGCCAATTCTTCACCGGAAAGGAGACAAGCTTCCGGGGACCGGTTTCTGGCATTTCAGCCGTCGTCGGCCCGGCTTGCTTGAATCCTGGTGGTGCAGTGAGCAAGGGACTCATGTCTGAGTATACCCTGCCACACCTGTAGTGGCCAAAAACAATTCAGAAAAGGGGGTGGTGATGAACAGAGTGTCTGAATTAAGCAGACCACTCTTACCCAGTCAAGAGATCAGGGCTTAATCCATCACCGTTATTTAGCTCACTGCATCACCCCAGTTCAGAACCTGGCTATATGCAAATTAGTCTGACCCCGTGCCTCATGGGAACAGGGCAGACCAAACTACCAAGCCAATTCTTCACCGGAAAGGAGACAAGCTTCCGGGGACCGGTTTCTGGCATTTCAGCCGTCGTCGGCCCGGCTTGCTTGAATCCTGGTGGTGCAGTGAGCAAGGGACTCATGTCTGAGTATACCCTGCCACACCTGTAGTGGCCAAAAACGATTCAGAAAAGGGGGTGGTGATGAACAGAGTGTCTGAATTAAGCAGACCACTCTTACCCAGTCAAGAGATCAGGGCTTAATCCATCACCGTTATTTAGCTCACTGCATCACCCCAGTTCAGAACCTGGCTATATGCAAATTAGTCTGACCCTGTGCCTCATGGGAACAGGGCAGACCAAACTACCAAGCCAATTCTTCACTGGAAAGGAGACAAGCTTCCGGGGACCGGTTTCTGGCATTTCAGCCGCCGTCGGCCCGGCTTGCTTAAATCCTGGTGGTGCAGTGAGCAAGGGACTCATGTCTGAGTATACCCTGCCACACCTGTAGTGGCCAAAAACGATTCAGAAAAGGGGGTGGTGATGAACAGAGTGTCTGAATTAAGCAGAACACTCTTACCCAGTCAAGAGATCAGGGCTTAATCCATCACCGTTATTTAGCTCACTGCATCACCCCAGCTCAGAACCTGGCTATATGCAAATTAGTCTGACCCCATGCCTCATGGGAACAGGGCAGACCAAACTACCAAGCCAATTCTTCACCGGAAAGGAGACAAGCTTCCGGGGAGCGGTTTCTGGCATTTCAGCCGTCGTCGGCCCGGCTTGCTTGAATCCTGGTGGTGCAGTGAGCAAGGGACTCATGTCTGAGTATACCCTGCCACGCCTGTAGTGGCCAAAAACGATTCAGAAAAGGGGGTGGTGATGAACAGAGTGTCTGAATTCAGCAGACCACTCTTACCCAGTCAAGAGATCAGGGCTTAATCCATCACCGTTATTTAGCTCACTGCTTCACCCCAGTTCAGAACCTGGCTATGTGCAAATTAGTCTGACCCCGTGCCTCATGGGAACAGGGCAGACCAAACTACCAAGCCAATTCTTCACCGGAAAGGAGACAAGCTTCCGGGGACCGGTTTCTGGCATTTCAGCCGTCGTCGGCCCGGCTTGCTTAAATCCTGGTGGTGCAGTGAGCAAGGGACTCATGTTTGAGTATACCCTGCCACACCTGTAGTGGCCAAAAACGATTCAGAAAAGGGGGTGGTGATGAACAGAGTGTCTGAATTAAGCAGAACACTCTTACCCAGTCAAGAGATCAGGGCTTAATCCATCACCGTTATTTAGCTCACTGCATCACCCCAGTTCAGAACCTGGCTATATGCAAATTAGTCTGACCCCGTGCCTCATGGGAACAGGGCAGACCAAACTACCAAGCCAATTCTTCACCGGAAAGGAGACAAGGTTCCGGGGACCGGTTTCTGGCATTTCAGCCGTCGTCGGCCCGGCTTGCTTGAATACTGGTGGTGCAGTGAGCAAGGGACTCATGTCTGAGTATACCCTGCCACACCTGTAGTGGCCAAAAACGATCCAGAAAAGGGGGTGGTGATGAACAGAGTGTCTGAATTAAGCAGACCACTCTTACCCAGTCAAGACATCAGGGCTTAATCCATCACCGTTATTTAGCTCACTGCATCACCCCAGTTCAGAACCTGGCTATATGCAAATTAGTCTGACCCCGTGCCTCATGGGAACAGGGCAGACCAAACTACCAAGCCAATTCTTCACCGGAAAGGAGACAAGCTTCCGGGGACCTGTTTCTGGCATTTCAGCCGTCGTCGGCCCGGCATGCTTGAATCCTGGTGGTGCAGTGAGCAAGGGACTCATGTCTGAGTATACCCTGCCACACCTGTAGTGGCCAAAAACGATTCAGAAAAGGGGGTGGTGATGAACAGAGTGTCTGAATTAAGCAGACCACTCTTACCCAGTCAAGAGATCAGGGCTTAATCCATCACCGTTATTTAGCTCACTGCATCACCCCAGTTCAGAACCTGGCTATATGCAAATTAGTCTGACCCCGTGCCTCATGGGAACAGGGCAGACCAAACTACCAAGCCAATTCTTCACCGGAAAGGAGACAAGCTTCCGGGGACCGGTTTCTGGCATTTCAGCCGTCGTCGGCCCGGCTTGCTTGAATCCTGGTGGTGCAGTGAGCAAGGGACTCATGTCTGAGTATACCCTGCCACACCTGTAGTGGCCAAAAACGATTCAGAAAAGGGGGTGGTGATGAACAGAGTGTCTGAATTAAGCAGACCACTCTTACCCAGTCAAGAGATCAGGGCTTAATCCATCACCGTTATTTAGCTCACTGCATCACCCCAGTTCAGAACCTGGCTATATGCAAATTAGTCTGACCCCGTGCCTCATGGGAACAGGGCAGACCAAACTACCAAGCCAATTCTTCACCGGAAAGGAGACAAGCTTCCGGGGACCGGTTTCTGGCATTTCAGCCGTCGTCGGCCCGGCTTGCTTGAATCCTGGTGGTGCAGTGAGCAAGGGACTCATGTCTGAGTATACCCTGCCACACCTGTAGTGGCCAAAAACGATCCAGAAAAGGGGGTGGTGATGAACAGAGTGTCTGAATTAAGCAGACCACTCTTACCCAGTCAAGACATCAGGGCTTAATCCATCACCGTTATTTAGCTCACTGCATCACCCCAGTTCAGAACCTGGCTATATGAAAATTAGTCTGACCCCGTGCCTCATGGGAACAGGGCAGACCAAACTACCAAGCCAATTCTTCACCGGAAAGGAGACAAGCTTCCGGGGACCGGTTTCTGGCATTTCAGCCGCCGTCGGCCCGGCTTGCTTAAATCCTGGTGGTGCAGTGAGCAAGGGACTCATGTCTGAGTATACCCTGCCACACCTGTAGTGGCCAAAAACGATTCAGAAAAGGGGGTGGTGATGAACAGAGTGTCTGAATTAAGCAAAACACTCTTACCCAGTCAAGAGATCAGGGCTTAATCCATCACCGTTATTTAGCTCACTGCATCACCCCAGCTCAGAACCTGGCTATATGCAAATTAGTCTGACCCCGTGCCTCATGGGAACAGGGCAGACCAAACTACCAAGCCAATTCTTCACCGGAAAGGAGACAAGCTTCCGGGGACCGGTTTCTGCCATTTCAGCCGTCGTCGGCCCGGCTTGCTTGAATCCTGGTGGTGCAGTGAGCAAGGGACTCATGTCTGAGTATACCCTGCCACGCCTGTAGTGGCCAAAAACGATTCAGAAAAGGGGGTGGTGATGAACAGAGTGTCTGAATTCAGCAGACCACTATTACCCAGTCAAGAGATCAGGGCTTAATCCATCACCGTTATTTAGCTCACTGCTTCACCCCAGTTCAGAACCTGGCTATGTGCAAATTAGTCTGACCCCGTGCCTCATGGGAACGGGGCAGACCAAACTACCAAGCCAATTCTTCGACGGAAAGAAGACAAGCTTCCGGGGACCGGTTTCTGGCATTTCAGCCGTCATCGGCCCGGCTTGCTTGAATCCTGGTGGTGCAGTGAGCAAGGAACTCATGTCTGAGTATACCCTGCCACACCTGTAGTGGCCAAAAACGATCCAGAAAAGGGGGTGGTGATGAACAGAGTGTCTGAATTAAGCAGACCACTCTTACCCAGTCAAGACATCAGGGCTTAATCCATCAGCGTTATTTAGCTCACTGCATCACCCCAGTTCAGAACCTGGCTATATGCAAATTAGTCTGACCCCGTGCCTCATGGGAACAGGGCAGACCAAACTACCAAGCCAATTCTTCACCGGAAAGGAGACAAGCTTCCGGGGACCGGTTTCTGGCATTTCAGCCATCGTCGGCCCGGCTTGCTTGAATCCTGGTGGTGCAGTGAGCAAGGGACTCATGTCTGAGTATACCCTGCCACACCTGTAGTGGCCAAAAACGATTCAGAAAAGGGGGTGGTGATGAACAGAGTGTCTAAATTAAGAAGACCACTCTTACCCAGTCAAGAGATCAGGGCTTAATCCATCACCGTTATTTAGCTCACTGCATCACCCCAGTTCAGAACCTGGCTATATGCAAATTAGTCTGACCCCGTGCCTCATGGGAACAGGGCAGACCAAACTATCAAGCCAATTCTTCACCGGAAAGGAGACAAGCTTCCGGGGACCGGTTTCTGGCATTTCAGCCGTCGTCGGCCCGGCTTGCTTGAATCCTGGTGGTGCAGTGAGCAAGGGACTCATGTCTGGGTATACCCTGTCACACCTGTAGTGGCCAAAAACGATTCAGAAAAGGGGGTGGTGATGAACAGAGTGTCTGAATTAAGCAGACCACTCTTACCCAGTCAAGAGATCAGGGCTTAATCCATCACCGTTATTTAGCTCACTGCATCACCCCAGTTCAGAACGTGGCTATATGCAAATTAGTCTGACCCCATGCCTCATGGGAACAGGGCAGACCAAACTACCAAGCCAATTCTTCACCGGAAAGGAGACAAGCTTCCGGGGACCGGTTTCTGGCATTTCAGCCGTCGTCGGCCCGGCTTGCTTAAATCCTGGTGGTGCAGTGAGCAAGGGACTCATGTTTGAGTATACCCTGCCACACCTGTAGTGGCCAAAAACGATTCAGAAAAGGGGGTGGTGATGAACAGAGTGTCTGAATTAAGCAGAACACTCTTACCCAGTCAAGAGATCAGGGCTTAATCCATCACCGTTATTTAGCTCACTGCATCACCCCAGTTCAGAACCTGGCTATATGCAAATTAGTCTGACCCCGTGCCTCATGGGAACAGGGCAGACCAAACTACCAAGCCAATTCTTCACCGGAAAGGAGACAAGCTTCCGGGGACCGGTTTCTGGCATTTCAGCCGTCGTCGGCCCGGCTTGCTTGAATCCTGGTGGTGCAGTGAGCAAGGGACTCATGTCTGAGTATACCCTGCCACACCTGTAGTGGCCAAAAACGATCCAGAAAAGGGGGTGGTGATGAACAGAGTGTCTGAATTAAGCAGACCACTCTTACCCAGTCAAGAGATCAGGGCTTAATCCATCACCATTATTTAGCTCACTGCATCACCCCAGTTCAGAACCTGGCTATATGCAAATTAGTCTGACCCCGTGCCTCATGGGAACAGGGCAGACCAAACTACCAAGCCAATTCTTCACCGGAAAGGAGACAAGCTTCCGGGGACCGGTTTCTGGCATTTCAGCCGTCGTCGGTCCGGCTTGCTTGAATCCTGGTGGTGCAGTGAGCAAGGGACTCATGTCTGAGTATACCCTGCCACACCTGTAGTGGCCAAAAACAATTCAGAAAAGGGGGTGGTGATGAACAGAGTGTCTAAATTAAGCGGACCACTCTTACCCAGTCAAGAGATCAGGGCTTAATCCATCACCGTTATTTAGCTCACTGCATCACCCCAGTTCAGAACCTGGCTATATGCAAATTAGTCTGACCCCGTGCCTCATGGGAACTGGGCAGACCAAACTATCAAGCCAATTCTTTACCGGAAAGGAGACAAGCTTCCGGGGACCGGTTTCTGGCATTTCAGCCGTCGTCGGCCCGGCTTGCTTGAATCCTGGTGGCGCAGTGAGCAAGGGACTCATGTCTGAGTATACCCTGCCACACCTGTAGTGGCCAAAAACGATTCAGAAAAGGGGGTGGCGATGAACAGAGTGTCTGAATTAAGCAGACCACTCTTACTCAGTCAAGAGATCAGGGCTTAATCCATCACCGTTTTTTAGCTCACTGCATCACCCCATTTCAGAACCTGGCTATATGCAAATTAGTCTGACCCCGTGCCTCATGGGAACAGGGCAGACCAAACTACCAAGCCAATTCTTCACCGGAAAGGAGACAAGCTTCCGGGGACCGGTTTCTGGCATTTCAGCCGTCGTCGGCCCGGCTTGCTTGAATCCTGGTGGTGCAGTGAGCAAGGGACTCATGTCTGAGTATTCCCTGCCACACCTGTAGTGGCCAAAAACGATTCAGAAAAGGGGGTGGTGATGAACAGAGTGTCTGAATTAAGCAGACCACTCTTACCCAGTCAAGAGATCAGGGCTTAATCCATCACCGTTATTTAGCTCACTGCATCACCCCAGTTCAGAACCTGGCTATATGCAAATTAGTCTGACCCCGTGCCTCATGGGAACAGGGCAGACCAAATTATCAAGCCAATTCTTCACCGGAAAGGAGACAAGCTTCCGGGGACCGGTTTCTGGCATTTCAGCCGTCGTCGGCCCGGCTTGCTTGAATCCTGGTGGTGCAGTGAGCAAGGGACTCATGTCTGAGTATACCCTGCCACACCTGTAGTGGCCAAAAACGATTCAGAAAAGGGGGTGGTGATGAACAGAGTGTCTGAATTAAGCAGACCACTCTTACCCAGTCAAGAGATCCGGGCTTAATCCATCACCGTTATTTAGCTCACGGCATCACCCCAGTTCAGAACCTGGCTATATGCAAATTAGTCTGACCCCGTGCCTCAGGGGAACAGGGCAGACCAAACTACCAAGCCAATTCTTCACCGGAGAGGAGACAAGCTTCCGGGGACCGGTTTCTGGCATTTCAGCCGTCGTCGGCCCGGCTTGCTTGAATCCTGGTGGTCCAGTGCGCAAGGGACTCATGTCTGAGTATACCCTGCCACACCTGTAGTGGCCAAAAACGGTTCAGAAAAGGGGGTGGTGATGAACAGAGTGTCTGAATTAAGCAGACCACTCTTACCCAGTCAAGAGATCAGGGCTTAATCCATCACCGTTATTTAGCTCACTGCATCACCCCAGTTCAGAACCTGGCTATATGCAAATTAGTCTGACCCCGTGCCTCATGGGAACAGGGCAGACCAAACTACCAAGCCAATTCTTCACCGGAAAGGAGGCAAGCTTCCGGGGACCGGTTTCTGGCATTTCAGCCGTCGTCGGCCCGGCTTGCTTGAATCCTGGTGGTGCAGTGAGCAAGGGACTCATGTCTGAGTATACCCTGCCACACCTGTAGTGGCCAAAAACGATTCAGAAAAGGGGGTGTGATGAACAGAGTGTCTGAATTAAGCAGACCACTCTTACCCAGTCAAGAGATCAGGGCTTAATCCATCACCGTTATTTAGCTCACTGCATCACCCCAGTTCAGAACCTGGCTATATGCAAATTAGTCTGACCCCATGCCTCATGGGAACAGGGCAGACCAAACTACCAAGCCAATTCTTCACCGGAAAGGAGACAAGCTTCCGGGGACCGGTTTCTGGCATTTCAGCCGTCGTCGGCCCGGCTTGCTTGAATCCTGGTGGTTCAGTGAGCAAGGGACTCATGTCTGAGTATACCCTGCCACACCTGTAGTGTCCAAAAACGATTCTGAAAAGGGGGTGGTGATGAACAGAGTGTCTGAATTAAGCAGACCACTCTTACTCAGTCAAGAGATGAGGGCTTAATCCATCACCATTATTTAGCTCACTGCATCACCCCAGTTCAGAACCTGGCTATATGCAAATTAGTCTGACCCCGTGCCTCGTGGGAACAGGGCAGACCAAACTACCAAGCCAATTCTTCACCGGAAAGGAGACAAGCTTCCGGGGACCGGTTTCTGGCATTTCAGCCGTCGTCGGCCCGGCTTGCTTGAATCCTGGTGGTGCAGTGAGCAAGGGACTCATGTCTGAGTATACCCTGCCACACCTGTAGTGGCCAAAAACGATTCAGAAAAGGGGGTGGTGATGAACAGAGTGTCTGAAATAAGCAGACCACTCTTACCCAGTCAAGAGATCATGGCTTAATCCATCACCGTTTTTTAGCTCACTGCATCACCCCAGTTCAGAACCTGGCTATATGCAAATTAGTCGGACCCCGTGCCTCATGGGAACAGGGCAGACCAAACTACCAAGCCAATTCTTCCCCGGAAAGGAGACGAGCTTCCGGGGACCGGTTTCTGGCATTTCAGCCGTCGTTGGCCCGGCTTGCTTGAATCCTGGTGGTGCAGTGAGCAAGGGACTCATGTCTGAGTATACCCTGCCACACCTGTAGTGGCCAAAAACGATTCAGAAAAGGGGGTGGTGATGAACAGAGTGTCTGAATTAAGCAGACCACTCTTACCCAGTCAAGAGATCAGGGCTTAATCCATCACCGTTATTTAGCTCACTGCATCACCCCAGTTTAGAACCTGGCTATATGCAAATTAGTCTGACCCCGTGCCTCATGGGAACAGGGCAGACCAAACTATCAAGCCAATTCTTCACCGGAAAGGAGACAAGCTTCCGGGGACCGGTTTCTGGCATTTCAGCCGTCGTCGGCCCGGCTTGCTTGAATCCTGGTGGTGCAGTGAGCAAGGGACTCATGTCTGAGTATACCCTGCCACACCTGTAGTGGCCAAAAATGATTCAGAAAAGGGGGTGGTGATGAACAGAGTGTCTGAATTAAGCAGACCACTCTTACCCAGTCAAGAGATCAGGGCTTAATCCATCACCGTAATTTAGCTCACTACATCACCCCAGTTCAGAACCTGGCTATATGCAAATTAGTCTGACCCCATGCCTCATGGGAACAGGGCAGACCAAACTATCAAGCCAATTCTTCACCGGAAAGGAGACAAGCTTCCGGGGACCGGTTTCTGGCATTTCAGCCGTCGTCGGCCCGGCTTGCTTGAATCCTGGTGGTGCAGTGAGCAAGGGACTCGTGTCTGAGTATACCCTGCCACACCTGTAGTGGCCAAAAACGATTCAGAAAAGGGGGTGGTAATGAACAGAGTGTCTGAATTAAGCAGACCACTCTTACCCAGTCAAGAGATCCGGGCTTAATCCATCACCGTTTTTTAGCTCACGGCATCACCCCAGTTCAGAACCTGGCTATATGCAAATTAGTCTGACCCCGTGCCTCATGGGAACAGGGCAGACCAAACTACTAAGCCAATTCTTCACCGGAAAGGAGACAAGCTTCCGGGGACCGGTTTCTGGCATTTCAGCCGTCGTCGGCCCGGCTTGCTTGAATCCTGGTGGTGCAGTGAGCAAGGGACTCATGTCTGAGTATACCCTGCCACACCTGTAGTGGCCAAAAACGATTCAGAAAAGGGGGTGGTGATGAACAGAGTGTCTGAATTAAGCAGACCACTCTTACCCAGTCAAGAGATCAGGGCTTAATCCATCACCGTTATTTAGCTCACTGCATCACCCCAGTTCAGAACCTGGCTATATGCAAATTAGTCTGACCCCGTGCCTCATGGGAACAGGGCAGACCAAACTACCAAGCCAATTCTTCACCGGAAAGTAGACAAGCTTCCGGGGACCGGTTTCTGGCATTTCAGCCGTCGTCGGCCCGGCTTGCTTGAATCCTGGTGGTGCAGTGAGCAAGGGACTCATGTCTGAGTATACCCTGCCACACCTGTAGTGGCCAAAAACAATTCAGAAAAGGGGGTGGTGATGAAAAGAGTGTCTGAATTAAGCAGACCACTCTTACCCAGTCAAGAGATCAGGGCTTAATCCATCACCGTTATTTAGCTCACTGCATCACCCCAGTTCAGAACCTGGCTATATGCAAATTAGTCTGACCCCATGCCTCATGGGAACAGGGCAGACCAAACTACCAAGCCAATTCTTCACCGGAAAGGAGACAAGCTTCCGGGGACCGGTTTCTGGCATTTCAGCCGTCGTCGGCCCGGCTTGCTTGAATCCTGGTGGTGCAGTGAGCAAGGGACTCATGTCTGAGTATACCCTGCCACACCTGTAGTGTCCAAAAACGATTCTGAAAAGGGGGTGGTGATGAACAGAGTGTCTGAATTAAGCAGACCACTCTTACTCAGTCAAGAGATCAGGGCTTAATCCATCACCATTATTTAGCTCACTGCTTCACCCCAGTTCAGAACCCTATACGCAAATTAGTCTGACCCCGTGCCTCATGGGAACAGGGCAGACCAAACTACCAAGCCAATTCTTCACCGGAAAGGAGACAAGCTTCCGGGGACCGGTTTCTGGCATTTCAGCCGTCGTGGGCCCGGCTTGCTTGAATCCTGGTGGTGCAGTGAGCAAGGGACTCATGTCTGAGTATACCCTGCCACACCTGTAGTGGCCAAAAACGATTCAGAAAAGGGGGTGGTGATGGACAGAGTGTCTAAATTAAGCAGA
Organism: Lissotriton vulgaris; assembly: GCF_964263255.1. Classification (NCBI taxonomy): domain Eukaryota; kingdom Metazoa; phylum Chordata; class Amphibia; order Caudata; family Salamandridae; genus Lissotriton; species Lissotriton vulgaris. The sequence continues at coordinate 315,345,517 of NC_141695.1, forward strand.
CCACTCTTACCCAGTCAAGAGATCAGGGCTTAATCCATCACCGTTATTTAGCTCACTGCATCACCCCAGTTCAGAACCTGGCTATATGCAAATTAGTCTGACCCCGTGCCTCATGGGAACAGGGCAGACCAAACTATCAAGCCAATTCTTCACCGGAAAGGAGACAAGCTTCTGGGGACCGGTTTCTGGCATTTCAGCCGTCGTCGGCCCGGCTTGCTTGAATCCTGGTGGTGCAGTGAGCAAGGGACTCATGTCTGAGTATACCCTGCCACACCTGTAGTGGCCAAAAACAATTCAGAAAAGGGGGTGGTGATGAACAGAGTGTCTGAATTAAGCAGACCACTCTTACCCAGTCAAGAGATCATGGCTTAATCCATCACCGTTTTTTAGCTCACTGCATCACCCCAGTTCAGAACCTGGCTATATGCAAATTAGTCTGACCCCGTGCCTCATGGGAACAGGGCAGACCAAACTACCAAGCCAATTCTTCACCGGAAAGGAGACAAGCTTCCGGGGACCGGTTTCTGGCATTTCAGCCGTCGTCGGCCCGGCTTGCTTGAATCCTGGTGGTGCAGTGAGCAAGGGACTCATGTCTGAGTATACCCTGCCACACCTGTAGTGGCCAAGAACGATTCAGAAAAGGGGGTGGTGATGAACAGAGTGTCTGAATTAAGCAGACCACTCTTACCCAGTCAAGAGATCAGGGCTTAATCCATCACCGTTATTTAGCTCACTGCATCACCCCAGTTCAGAACCTGGCTATATGCAAATTAGTCTGACCCCGTGCCTCATGGGAACAGGGCAGACCAAACTACCAAGCCAATTCTTCACCGGAAAGGAGGCAAGCTTCCGGGGACCGGTTTCTGGCATTTCAGCCGTCGTCGGCCCGGCTTGCTTGAATCCTGGTGGTGCAGTGAGCAAGGGACTCATGTCTGAGTATACCCTGCCACACCTGTAGTGGCCAAAAACGATTCAGAAAAGGGGGTGTGATGAACAGAGTGTCTGAATTAAGCAGACCACTCTTACCCAGTCAAGAGATCAGGGCTTAATCCATCACCGTTATTTAGCTCACTGCATCACCCCAGTTCAGAACCTGGCTATATGCAAATTAGTCTGACCCCATGCCTCATGGGAACAGGGCAGACCAAACTACCAAGCCAATTCTTCACCGGAAAGGAGACAAGCTTCCGGGGACCGGTTTCTGGCATTTCAGCCGTCGTCGGCCCGGCTTGCTTGAATCCTGGTGGTTCAGTGAGCAAGGGACTCATGTCTGAGTATACCCTGCCACACCTGTAGTGTCCAAAAACGATTCTGAAAAGGGGGTGGTGATGAACAGAGTGTCTGAATTAAGCAGACCACTCTTACTCAGTCAAGAGATGAGGGCTTAATCCATCACCATTATTTAGCTCACTGCATCACCCCAGTTCAGAACCTGGCTATATGCAAATTAGTCTGACCCCGTGCCTCGTGGGAACAGGGCAGACCAAACTACCAAGCCAATTCTTCACCGGAAAGGAGACAAGCTTCCGGGGACCGGTTTCTGGCATTTCAGCCGTCGTCGGCCCGGCTTGCTTGAATCCTGGTGGTGCAGTGAGCAAGGGACTCATGTCTGAGTATACCCTGCCACACCTGTAGTGGCCAAAAACGATTCAGAAAAGGGGGTGGTGATGAACAGAGTGTCTGAAATAAGCAGACCACTCTTACCCAGTCAAGAGATCATGGCTTAATCCATCACCGTTTTTTAGCTCACTGCATCACCCCAGTTCAGAACCTGGCTATATGCAAATTAGTCGGACCCCGTGCCTCATGGGAACAGGGCAGACCAAACTACCAAGCCAATTCTTCCCCGGAAAGGAGACGAGCTTCCGGGGACCGGTTTCTGGCATTTCAGCCGTCGTTGGCCTGGCTTGCTTGAATCCTGGTGGTGCAGTGAGCAAGGGACTCATGTCTGAGTATACCCTGCCACACCTGTAGTGGCCAAAAACGATTCAGAAAAGGGGGTGGTGATGAACAGAGTGTCTGAATTAAGCAGACCACTCTTACCCAGTCAAGAGATCAGGGCTTAATCCATCACCGTTATTTAGCTCACTGCATCACCCCAGTTTAGAACCTGGCTATATGCAAATTAGTCTGACCCCGTGCCTCATGGGAACAGGGCAGACCAAACTATCAAGCCAATTCTTCACCGGAAAGGAGACAAGCTTCCGGGGACCGGTTTCTGGCATTTCAGCCGTCGTCGGCCCGGCTTGCTTGAATCCTGGTGGTGCAGTGAGCAAGGGACTCATGTCTGAGTATACCCTGCCACACCTGTAGTGGCCAAAAACGATTCAGAAAAGGGGGTGGTGATGAACAGAGTGTCTGAATTAAGCAGACCACTCTTACCCAGTCAAGAGATCAGGGCTTAATCCATCACCGTAATTTAGCTCACTACATCACCCCAGTTCAGAACCTGGCTATATGCAAATTAGTCTGACCCCATGCCTCATGGGAACAGGGCAGACCAAACTATCAAGCCAATTCTTCACCGGAAAGGAGACAAGCTTCCGGGGACCGGTTTCTGGCATTTCAGCCGTCGTCGGCCCGGCTTGCTTGAATCCTGGTGGTGCAGTGAGCAAGGGACTCGTGTCTGAGTATACCCTGCCACACCTGTAGTGGCCAAAAACGATTCAGAAAAGGGGGTGGTAATGAACAGAGTGTCTGAATTAAGCAGACCCCTCTTACCCAGTCAAGAGATCCGGGCTTAATCCATCACCGTTTTTTAGCGCACGGCATCACCCCAGTTCAGAACCTGGCTATATGCAAATTAGTCTGACCCCGTGCCTCATGGGAACAGGGCAGACCAAACTACTAAGCCAATTCTTCACCGGAAAGGAGACAAGCTTCCGGGGACCGGTTTCTGGCATTTCAGCCGTCGTCGGCCCGGCTTGCTTGAATCCTGGTGGTGCAGTGAGCAAGGGACTCATGTCTGAGTATACCCTGCCACACCTGTAGTGGCCAAAAACGATTCAGAAAAGGGGGTGGTGATGAACAGAGTGTCTGAATTAAGCAGACCACTCTTACCCAGTCAAGAGATCAGGGCTTAATCCATCACCGTTATTTAGCTCACTGCATCACCCCAGTTCAGAACCTGGCTATATGCAAATTAGTCTGACCCCGTGCCTCATGGGAACAGGGCAGACCAAACTACCAAGCCAATTCTTCACCGGAAAGTAGACAAGCTTCCGGGGACCGGTTTCTGGCATTTCAGCCGTCGTCGGCCCGGCTTGCTTGAATCCTGGTGGTGCAGTGAGCAAGGGACTCATGTCTGAGTATACCCTGCCACACCTGTAGTGGCCAAAAACAATTCAGAAAAGGGGGTGGTGATGAAAAGAGTGTCTGAATTAAGCAGACCACTCTTATCCAGTCAAGAGATCAGGGCTTAATCCATCACCGTTATTTAGCTCACTGCATCACCCCAGTTCAGAACCTGGCTATATGCAAATTAGTCTGACCCCATGCCTCATGGGAACAGGGCAGACCAAACTACCAAGCCAATTCTTCACCGGAAAGGAGACAAGCTTCCGGGGACCGGTTTCTGGCATTTCAGCCGTCGTCGGCCCGGCTTGCTTGAATCCTGGTGGTGCAGTGAGCAAGGGACTCATGTCTGAGTATACCCTGCCACACCTGTAGTGTCCAAAAACGATTCTGAAAAGGGGGTGGTGATGAACTGAGTGTCTGAATTAAGCAGACCACTCTTACTCAGTCAAGAGATCAGGGCTTAATCCATCACCATTATTTAGCTCACTGCTTCACCCCAGTTCAGAACCCTATATGCAAATTAGTCTGACCCCGTGCCTCATGGGAACAGGGCAGACCAAACTACCAAGCCAATTCTTCACCGGAAAGGAGACAAGCTTCCGGGGACCGGTTTCTGGCATTTCAGCCGTCGTCGGCCCGGCTTGCTTGAATCCTGGTGGTGCAGTGAGCAAGGGACTCATGTCTGAGTATACCCTGCCACACCTGTAGTGGCCAAAAACGATTCAGAAAAGGGGGTGGTGATGGACAGAGTGTCTAAATTAAGCAGACCACTCTTACCCAGTCAAGAGATCAGGGCTTAATCCATCACCGTTATTTAGCTCACTGCATCACCCCAGTTCAGAACCTGGCTATATGCAAATTAGTCTGACCCCGTGCCTCATGGGAACAGGGCAGACCAAACTACCAAGCCAATTCTTCACCGGAAAGGAGACAAGCTTCCGGGGACCGGTTTCTGGCATTTCAGCCGTCGTCGGCCCGGCTTGCTTGAATCCTGGTGGTGCAGTGAGCAAGGGACTCATGTCTGAGTATACCCTGCCACACCTGTAGTGGCCAAGAACGATTCAGAAAAGGGGGTGGTGATGAACAGAGTGTCTGAATTAAGCAGACCACTCTTACCCAGTCAAGAGATCAGGGCTTAATCCATCACCGTTATTTAGCTCACTGCATCACCCCAGTTTAGAACCTGGCTATATGCAAATTAGTCTGACCCCGTGCCTCATGGGAACAGGGCAGACCAAACTATCAAGCCAATTCTTCACCGGAAAGGAGACAAGCTTCCGGGGACCGGTTTCTGGCATTTCAGCCGTCGTCGGCCCGGCTTGCTTGAATCCTGGTGGTGCAGTGAGCAAGGGACTCATGTCTGAGTATACCCTGCCACACCTGTAGTGGCCAAAAACGATTCAGAAAAGGGGGTGGTGATGAACAGAGTGTCTGAATTAAGCAGACCACTCTTACCCAGTCAAGAGATCAGGGCTTAATCCATCACCGTTATTTAGCTCACTGCATCACCCCAGTTCAGAACCTGGCTATATGCAAATTAGTCTGACCCCGTGCCTCATGGGAACAGGGCAGACCAAACTATCAAGCCAATTCTTCACCGGAAAGGAGACAAGCTTCCGGGGACCGGTTTCTGGCATTTCAGCCGTCGTCGGCCCGGCTTGCTTGAATCCTGGTGGTGCAGTGAGCAAGGGACTCATGTCTGAGTATACCCTGCCACACCTGTAGTGGCCAAAAACGATTCAGAAAAGGGGGTGGTAATGAACAGAGTGTCTGAATTAAGCAGACCACTCTTACCCAGTCAAGAGATCCGGGCTTAATCCATCACCGTTTTTAGCTCACGGCATCACCCCAGTTCAGAACCTGGCTATATGCAAATTAGTCTGACCCCGTGCTTCATGGGAACAGGGCAGACCAAACTACCAAGCCAATTCTTCACCGGAAAGGAGACAAGCTTCCGGGGACCGGTTTCTGGCATTTCAGCCGTCGTCGGCCCGGCTTGCATGAATCCTGGTGGTGCCGTGAGCAAGGGACTCATGTCTGAGTATACCCTGCCACACCTGTAGTGGCCAAAAACGATTCAGAAAAGGGGGTGGTGATGAACAGAGTGTCTGAATTAAGCAGACCACTCTTACCCAGTCAAGAGATCAGGGCTTAATCCATCACCGTTATTTAGCTCACTGCATCACCCCAGTTCAGAACCTGGCTATATGCAAATTAGTCTGACCCCGTGCCTCATGGGAACAGGGCAGACCAAACTACCAAGCCAATTCTTCACCGGAAAGGAGACAAGCTTCCGGGGACCGGTTTCTGGCATTTCAGCCGTCGTCGGCCCGGCTTCCTTGAATCCTGGTGGTGCAGTGAGCAAGGGACTCATGTCTGAGTATACCCTGCCACACCTGTAGTGGCCAAAAACGATTCAGAAAAGGGGGTGGTGATGAACAGAGTGTCTGAATTAAGCAGACCACTCTTACCCAGTCAAGAGATCAGGGCTTAATCCATCACCGTTATTTAGCTCACTGCATCACCCCAGTTCAGAACCTGGCTATATGCAAATTAGTCTGACCCCATGCCTCATGGGAACAGGGCAGACCAAACTACCAAGCCAATTCTTCACCGGAAAGGAGACAAGCTTCCGCGGACCGGTTTCTGGCATTTCAGCCGTCGTCGGCCCGGCTTGCTTGAATCCTGGTGGTGCAGTGAGCAAGGAACTCATGTCTGAGTATACCCTGCCACACCTGTAGTGGCCAAAAACGATCCAGAAAAGGGGGTGGTGATGAACAGAGTGTCTGAATTAAGCAGACCACTCTTACCCAGTCAAGACATCAGGGCTTAATCCATCAGCGTTATTTAGCTCACTGCATCACCCCAGTTCAGAACCTGGCTATATGCAAATTAGTCTGACCCCGTGCCTCATGGGAACAGGGCAGACCAAACTACCAAGCCAATTCTTCACCGGAAAGGAGACAAGCTTCCGGGGACCGGTTTCTGGCATTTCAGCCGTCGTCGGCCCGGCTTGCTTGAATCCTGGTGGTGCAGTGAGCAAGGGACTCATGTCTGAGTATACCCTGCCACACCTGTAGTGGCCAAAAACGATTCAGAAAAGGGGGTGGTGATGAACAGAGTGTCTAAATTAAGCAGACCACTCTTACCCAGTCAAGAGATCAGGGCTTAATCCATCACCGTTATTTAGCTCACTGCATCACTCCAGTTCAGAACCTGGCTATATGCAAATTAGTCTGACCCCGTGTCTCATGGGAACAGGGCAGACCAAACTATCAAGCCAATTCTTCACCGGAAAGGAGACAAGCTTCCGGGGACCGGTTTCTGGCATTTCAGCCGTCGTCGGCCCGGCTTGCTTGAATCCTGGTGGTGCAGTGAGCAAGGGACTCATGTCTGAGTATACCCTGCCACACCTGTAGTGGCCAAAAACGATTCAGAAAAGGGGGTGGTGATGAACAGAGTGTCTGAATTAAGCAGACCACTCTTACCCTGTCAAGAGATCAGGGCTTAATCCATCACCGTTATTTAGCTCACTGCATCACCCCAGTTCAGAACCTGGCTATATGCAAATTAGTCTGACCCCATGCCTCATGGGAACAGGGCAGACCAAACTACCAAGCCAATTCTTCACCGGAAAGGAGACAAGCTTCCGGGGACCGGTTTCTGGCATTTCAGCCGCCGTCGGCCCGGCTTGCTTGAATCCTGGTGGTGCAGTGAGCAAGGAACTCATGTCTGAGTATACCCTGCCACACCTGTAGTGGCCAAAAACGATCCAGAAAAGGGGGTGGTGATGAACAGAGTGTCTGAATTAAGCAGACCACTCTTACCCAGTCAAGAGATCAGGGCTTAATCCATCACCGTTATTTAGCTCACTGCATCACCCCAGTTCAGAACCTGGCTATATGCAAATTAGTCTGACCCCATGCCTCATGGGAACAGGGCAGACCAAACTACCAAGCCAATTCTTCACCGGAAAGGAGACAAGCTTCCGGGGACCGGTTTCTGGCATTTCAGCCGTCGTCGGCCCGGCTTGCTTGAATCCTGGTGGTGCAGTGAGCAAGGGACTCATGTCTGAGTATACCCTGCCACACCTGTAGTGGCCAAAAACGATTCAGAAAAGGGGGTGGTGATGAACAGAGTGTCTGAAATAAGCAGACCACTCTTACCCAGTCAAGAGATCATGGCTTAATCCATCACCGTTTTTTAGCTCACTGCATCACCCCAGTTCAGAACCTGGCTATATGCAAATTAGTCGGACCCCGTGCCTCATGGGAACAGGGCAGACCAAACTACCAAGCCAATTCTTCCCCGGAAAGGAGACGAGCTTCCGGGGACCGGTTTCTGGCATTTCAGCCGTCGTTGGCCCGGCTTGCTTGAATCCTGGTGGTGCAGTGAGCAAGGGACTCATGTCTGAGTATACCCTGCCACACCTGTAGTGGCCAAAAACGATTCAGAAAAGGGGGTGGTGATGAACAGAGTGTCTGAATTAAGCAGACCACTCTTACCCAGTCAAGAGATCAGGGCTTAATCCATCACCGTTATTTAGCTCACTGCATCACCCCAGTTTAGAACCTGGCTATATGCAAATTAGTCTGACCCCGTGCCTCATGGGAACAGGGCAGACCAAACTATCAAGCCAATTCTTCACCGGAAAGGAGACAAGCTTCCGGGGACCGGTTTCTGGCATTTCAGCCGTCGTCGGCCCGGCTTGCTTGAATCCTGGTGGTGCAGTGAGCAAGGGACTCATGTCTGAGTATACCCTGCCACACCTGTAGTGGCCAAAAATGATTCAGAAAAGGGGGTGGTGATGAACAGAGTGTCTGAATTAAGCAGACCACTCTTACCCAGTCAAGAGATCAGGGCTTAATCCATCACCGTAATTTAGCTCACTACATCACCCCAGTTCAGAACCTGGCTATATGCAAATTAGTCTGACCCCATGCCTCATGGGAACAGGGCAGACCAAACTATCAAGCCAATTCTTCACCGGAAAGGAGACAAGCTTCCGGGGACCGGTTTCTGGCATTTCAGCCGTCGTCGGCCCGGCTTGCTTGAATCCTGGTGGTGCAGTGAGCAAGGGACTCGTGTCTGAGTATACCCTGCCACACCTGTAGTGGCCAAAAACGATTCAGAAAAGGGGGTGGTAATGAACAGAGTGTCTGAATTAAGCAGACCACTCTTACCCAGTCAAGAGATCCGGGCTTAATCCATCACCGTTTTTTAGCTCACGGCATCACCCCAGTTCAGAACCTGGCTATATGCAAATTAGTCTGACCCCGTGCCTCATGGGAACAGGGCAGACCAAACTACTAAGCCAATTCTTCACCGGAAAGGAGACAAGCTTCCGGGGACCGGTTTCTGGCATTTCAGCCGTCGTCGGCCCGGCTTGCTTGAATCCTGGTGGTGCAGTGAGCAAGGGACTCATGTCTGAGTATACCCTGCCACACCTGTAGTGGCCAAAAACGATTCAGAAAAGGGGGTGGTGATGAACAGAGTGTCTGAATTAAGCAGACCACTCTTACCCAGTCAAGAGATCAGGGCTTAATCCATCACCGTTATTTAGCTCACTGCATCACCCCAGTTCAGAACCTGGCTATATGCAAATTAGTCTGACCCCGTGCCTCATGGGAACAGGGCAGACCAAACTACCAAGCCAATTCTTCACCGGAAAGTAGACAAGCTTCCGGGGACCGGTTTCTGGCATTTCAGCCGTCGTCGGCCCGGCTTGCTTGAATCCTGGTGGTGCAGTGAGCAAGGGACTCATGTCTGAGTATACCCTGCCACACCTGTAGTGGCCAAAAACAATTCAGAAAAGGGGGTGGTGATGAAAAGAGTGTCTGAATTAAGCAGACCACTCTTACCCAGTCAAGAGATCAGGGCTTAATCCATCACCGTTATTTAGCTCACTGCATCACCCCAGTTCAGAACCTGGCTATATGCAAATTAGTCTGACCCCATGCCTCATGGGAACAGGGCAGACCAAACTACCAAGCCAATTCTTCACCGGAAAGGAGACAAGCTTCCGGGGACCGGTTTCTGGCATTTCAGCCGTCGTCGGCCCGGCTTGCTTGAATCCTGGTGGTGCAGTGAGCAAGGGACTCATGTCTGAGTATACCCTGCCACACCTGTAGTGTCCAAAAACGATTCTGAAAAGGGGGTGGTGATGAACAGAGTGTCTGAATTAAGCAGACCACTCTTACTCAGTCAAGAGATCAGGGCTTAATCCATCACCATTATTTAGCTCACTGCTTCACCCCAGTTCAGAACCCTATACGCAAATTAGTCTGACCCCGTGCCTCATGGGAACAGGGCAGACCAAACTACCAAGCCAATTCTTCACCGGAAAGGAGACAAGCTTCCGGGGACCGGTTTCTGGCATTTCAGCCGTCGTGGGCCCGGCTTGCTTGAATCCTGGTGGTGCAGTGAGCAAGGGACTCATGTCTGAGTATACCCTGCCACACCTGTAGTGGCCAAAAACGATTCAGAAAAGGGGGTGGTGATGGACAGAGTGTCTAAATTAAGCAGACCACTCTTACCCAGTCAAGAGATCAGGGCTTAATCCATCACCGTTATTTAGCTCACTGCATCACCCCAGTTCAGAACCTGGCTATATGCAAATTAGTCTGACCCCGTGCCTCATGGGAACAGGGCAGACCAAACTATCAAGCCAATTCTTCACCGGAAAGGAGACAAGCTTCTGGGGACCGGTTTCTGGCATTTCAGCCGTCGTCGGCCCGGCTTGCTTGAATCCTGGTGGTGCAGTGAGCAAGGGACTCATGTCTGAGTATACCCTGCCACACCTGTAGTGGCCAAAAACAATTCAGAAAAGGGGGTGGTGATGAACAGAGTGTCTGAATTAAGCAGACCACTCTTACCCAGTCAAGAGATCATGGCTTAATCCATCACCGTTTTTTAGCTCACTGCATCACCCCAGTTCAGAACCTGGCTATATGCAAATTAGTCTGACCCCGTGCCTCATGGGAACAGGGCAGACCAAACTACCAAGCCAATTCTTCACCGGAAAGGAGACAAGCTTCCGGGGACCGGTTTCTGGCATTTCAGCCGTCGTCGGCCCGGCTTGCTTGAATCCTGGTGGTGCAGTGAGCAAGGGACTCATGTCTGAGTATACCCTGCCACACCTGTAGTGGCCAAGAACGATTCAGAAAAGGGGGTGGTGATGAACAGAGTGTCTGAATTAAGCAGACCACTCTTACCCAGTCAAGAGATCAGGGCTTAATCCATCACCGTTATTTAGCTCACTGCATCACCCCAGTTCAGAACCTGGCTATATGCAAATTAGTCTGACCCCGTGCCTCATGGGAACAGGGCAGACCAAACTACCAAGCCAATTCTTCACCGGAAAGGAGGCAAGCTTCCGGGGACCGGTTTCTGGCATTTCAGCCGTCGTCGGCCCGGCTTGCTTGAATCCTGGTGGTGCAGTGAGCAAGGGACTCATGTCTGAGTATACCCTGCCACACCTGTAGTGGCCAAAAACGATTCAGAAAAGGGGGTGTGATGAACAGAGTGTCTGAATTAAGCAGACCACTCTTACCCAGTCAAGAGATCAGGGCTTAATCCATCACCGTTATTTAGCTCACTGCATCACCCCAGTTCAGAACCTGGCTATATGCAAATTAGTCTGACCCCATGCCTCATGGGAACAGGGCAGACCAAACTACCAAGCCAATTCTTCACCGGAAAGGAGACAAGCTTCCGGGGACCGGTTTCTGGCATTTCAGCCGTCGTCGGCCCGGCTTGCTTGAATCCTGGTGGTTCAGTGAGCAAGGGACTCATGTCTGAGTATACCCTGCCACACCTGTAGTGTCCAAAAACGATTCTGAAAAGGGGGTGGTGATGAACAGAGTGTCTGAATTAAGCAGACCACTCTTACTCAGTCAAGAGATGAGGGCTTAATCCATCACCATTATTTAGCTCACTGCATCACCCCAGTTCAGAACCTGGCTATATGCAAATTAGTCTGACCCCGTGCCTCGTGGGAACAGGGCAGACCAAACTACCAAGCCAATTCTTCACCGGAAAGGAGACAAGCTTCCGGGGACCGGTTTCTGGCATTTCAGCCGTCGTCGGCCCGGCTTGCTTGAATCCTGGTGGTGCAGTGAGCAAGGGACTCATGTCTGAGTATACCCTGCCACACCTGTAGTGGCCAAAAACGATTCAGAAAAGGGGGTGGTGATGAACAGAGTGTCTGAAATAAGCAGACCACTCTTACCCAGTCAAGAGATCATGGCTTAATCCATCACCGTTTTTTAGCTCACTGCATCACCCCAGTTCAGAACCTGGCTATATGCAAATTAGTCGGACCCCGTGCCTCATGGGAACAGGGCAGACCAAACTACCAAGCCAATTCTTCCCCGGAAAGGAGACGAGCTTCCGGGGACCGGTTTCTGGCATTTCAGCCGTCGTTGGCCCGGCTTGCTTGAATCCTGGTGGTGCAGTGAGCAAGGGACTCATGTCTGAGTATACCCTGCCACACCTGTAGTGGCCAAAAACGATTCAGAAAAGGGGGTGGTGATGAACAGAGTGTCTGAATTAAGCAGACCACTCTTACCCAGTCAAGAGATCAGGGCTTAATCCATCACCGTTATTTAGCTCACTGCATCACCCCAGTTTAGAACCTGGCTATATGCAAATTAGTCTGACCCCGTGCCTCATGGGAACAGGGCAGACCAAACTATCAAGCCAATTCTTCACCGGAAAGGAGACAAGCTTCCGGGGACCGGTTTCTGGCATTTCAGCCGTCGTCGGCCCGGCTTGCTTGAATCCTGGTGGTGCAGTGAGCAAGGGACTCATGTCTGAGTATACCCTGCCACACCTGTAGTGGCCAAAAACGATTCAGAAAAGGGGGTGGTGATGAACAGAGTGTCTGAATTAAGCAGACCACTCTTACCCAGTCAAGAGATCAGGGCTTAATCCATCACCGTAATTTAGCTCACTACATCACCCCAGTTCAGAACCTGGCTATATGCAAATTAGTCTGACCCCATGCCTCATGGGAACAGGGCAGACCAAACTATCAAGCCAATTCTTCACCGGAAAGGAGACAAGCTTCCGGGGACCGGTTTCTGGCATTTCAGCCGTCGTCGGCCCGGCTTGCTTGAATCCTGGTGGTGCAGTGAGCAAGGGACTCGTGTCTGAGTATACCCTGCCACACCTGTAGTGGCCAAAAACGATTCAGAAAAGGGGGTGGTAATGAACAGAGTGTCTGAATTAAGCAGACCCCTCTTACCCAGTCAAGAGATCCGGGCTTAATCCATCACCGTTTTTTAGCGCACGGCATCACCCCAGTTCAGAACCTGGCTATATGCAAATTAGTCTGACCCCGTGCCTCATGGGAACAGGGCAGACCAAACTACTAAGCCAATTCTTCACCGGAAAGGAGACAAGCTTCCGGGGACCGGTTTCTGGCATTTCAGCCGTCGTCGGCCCGGCTTGCTTGAATCCTGGTGGTGCAGTGAGCAAGGGACTCATGTCTGAGTATACCCTGCCACACCTGTAGTGGCCAAAAACGATTCAGAAAAGGGGGTGGTGATGAACAGAGTGTCTGAATTAAGCAGACCACTCTTACCCAGTCAAGAGATCAGGGCTTAATCCATCACCGTTATTTAGCTCACTGCATCACCCCAGTTCAGAACCTGGCTATATGCAAATTAGTCTGACCCCGTGCCTCATGGGAACAGGGCAGACCAAACTACCAAGCCAATTCTTCACCGGAAAGTAGACAAGCTTCCGGGGACCGGTTTCTGGCATTTCAGCCGTCGTCGGCCCGGCTTGCTTGAATCCTGGTGGTGCAGTGAGCAAGGGACTCATGTCTGAGTATACCCTGCCACACCTGTAGTGGCCAAAAACAATTCAGAAAAGGGGGTGGTGATGAAAAGAGTGTCTGAATTAAGCAGACCACTCTTATCCAGTCAAGAGATCAGGGCTTAATCCATCACCGTTATTTAGCTCACTGCATCACCCCAGTTCAGAACCTGGCTATATGCAAATTAGTCTGACCCCATGCCTCATGGGAACAGGGCAGACCAAACTACCAAGCCAATTCTTCACCGGAAAGGAGACAAGCTTCCGGGGACCGGTTTCTGGCATTTCAGCCGTCGTCGGCCCGGCTTGCTTGAATCCTGGTGGTGCAGTGAGCAAGGGACTCATGTCTGAGTATACCCTGCCACACCTGTAGTGTCCAAAAACGATTCTGAAAAGGGGGTGGTGATGAACAGAGTGTCTGAATTAAGCAGACCACTCTTACTCAGTCAAGAGATCAGGGCTTAATCCATCACCATTATTTAGCTCACTGCTTCACCCCAGTTCAGAACCCTATATGCAAATTAGTCTGACCCCGTGCCTCATGGGAACAGGGCAGACCAAACTACCAAGCCAATTCTTCACCGGAAAGGAGACAAGCTTCCGGGGACCGGTTTCTGGCATTTCAGCCGTCGTCGGCCCGGCTTGCTTGAATCCTGGTGGTGCAGTGAGCAAGGGACTCATGTCTGAGTATACCCTGCCACACCTGTAGTGGCCAAAAACGATTCAGAAAAGGGGGTGGTGATGGACAGAGTGTCTAAATTAAGCAGACCACTCTTACCCAGTCAAGAGATCAGGGCTTAATCCATCACCGTTATTTAGCTCACTGCATCACCCCAGTTCAGAACCTGGCTATATGCAAATTAGTCTGACCCCGTGCCTCATGGGAACAGGGCAGACCAAACTACCAAGCCAATTCTTCACCGGAAAGGAGACAAGCTTCCGGGGACCGGTTTCTGGCATTTCAGCCGTCGTCGGCCCGGCTTGCTTGAATCCTGGTGGTGCAGTGAGCAAGGGACTCATGTCTGAGTATACCCTGCCACACCTGTAGTGGCCAAGAACGATTCAGAAAAGGGGGTGGTGATGAACAGAGTGTCTGAATTAAGCAGACCACTCTTACCCAGTCAAGAGATCAGGGCTTAATCCATCACCGTTATTTAGCTCACTGCATCACCCCAGTTTAGAACCTGGCTATATGCAAATTAGTCTGACCCCGTGCCTCATGGGAACAGGGCAGACCAAACTATCAAGCCAATTCTTCACCGGAAAGGAGACAAGCTTCCGGGGACCGGTTTCTGGCATTTCAGCCGTCGTCGGCCCGGCTTGCTTGAATCCTGGTGGTGCAGTGAGCAAGGGACTCATGTCTGAGTATACCCTGCCACACCTGTAGTGGCCAAAAACGATTCAGAAAAGGGGGTGGTGATGAACAGAGTGTCTGAATTAAGCAGACCACTCTTACCCAGTCAAGAGATCAGGGCTTAATCCATCACCGTTATTTAGCTCACTGCATCACCCCAGTTCAGAACCTGGCTATATGCAAATTAGTCTGACCCCGTGCCTCATGGGAACAGGGCAGACCAAACTATCAAGCCAATTCTTCACCGGAAAGGAGACAAGCTTCCGGGGACCGGTTTCTGGCATTTCAGCCGTCGTCGGCCCGGCTTGCTTGAATCCTGGTGGTGCAGTGAGCAAGGGACTCATGTCTGAGTATACCCTGCCACACCTGTAGTGGCCAAAAACGATTCAGAAAAGGGGGTGGTAATGAACAGAGTGTCTGAATTAAGCAGACCACTCTTACCCAGTCAAGAGATCCGGGCTTAATCCATCACCGTTTTTAGCTCACGGCATCACCCCAGTTCAGAACCTGGCTATATGCAAATTAGTCTGACCCCGTGCTTCATGGGAACAGGGCAGACCAAACTACCAAGCCAATTCTTCACCGGAAAGGAGACAAGCTTCCGGGGACCGGTTTCTGGCATTTCAGCCGTCGTCGGCCCGGCTTGCATGAATCCTGGTGGTGCCGTGAGCAAGGGACTCATGTCTGAGTATACCCTGCCACACCTGTAGTGGCCAAAAACGATTCAGAAAAGGGGGTGGTGATGAACAGAGTGTCTGAATTAAGCAGACCACTCTTACCCAGTCAAGAGATCAGGGCTTAATCCATCACCGTTATTTAGCTCACTGCATCACCCCAGTTCAGAACCTGGCTATATGCAAATTAGTCTGACCCCGTGCCTCATGGGAACAGGGCAGACCAAACTACCAAGCCAATTCTTCACCGGAAAGGAGACAAGCTTCCGGGGACCGGTTTCTGGCATTTCAGCCGTCGTCGGCCCGGCTTCCTTGAATCCTGGTGGTGCAGTGAGCAAGGGACTCATGTCTGAGTATACCCTGCCACACCTGTAGTGGCCAAAAACGATTCAGAAAAGGGGGTGGTGATGAACAGAGTGTCTGAATTAAGCAGACCACTCTTACCCAGTCAAGAGATCAGGGCTTAATCCATCACCGTTATTTAGCTCACTGCATCACCCCAGTTCAGAACCTGGCTATATGCAAATTAGTCTGACCCCATGCCTCATGGGAACAGGGCAGACCAAACTACCAAGCCAATTCTTCACCGGAAAGGAGACAAGCTTCCGCGGACCGGTTTCTGGCATTTCAGCCGTCGTCGGCCCGGCTTGCTTGAATCCTGGTGGTGCAGTGAGCAAGGAACTCATGTCTGAGTATACCCTGCCACACCTGTAGTGGCCAAAAACGATCCAGAAAAGGGGGTGGTGATGAACAGAGTGTCTGAATTAAGCAGACCACTCTTACCCAGTCAAGACATCAGGGCTTAATCCATCAGCGTTATTTAGCTCACTGCATCACCCCAGTTCAGAACCTGGCTATATGCAAATTAGTCTGACCCCGTGCCTCATGGGAACAGGGCAGACCAAACTACCAAGCCAATTCTTCACCGGAAAGGAGACAAGCTTCCGGGGACCGGTTTCTGGCATTTCAGCCGTCGTCGGCCCGGCTTGCTTGAATCCTGGTGGTGCAGTGAGCAAGGGACTCATGTCTGAGTATACCCTGCCACACCTGTAGTGGCCAAAAACGATTCAGAAAAGGGGGTGGTGATGAACAGAGTGTCTAAATTAAGCAGACCACTCTTACCCAGTCAAGAGATCAGGGCTTAATCCATCACCGTTATTTAGCTCACTGCATCACTCCAGTTCAGAACCTGGCTATATGCAAATTAGTCTGACCCCGTGTCTCATGGGAACAGGGCAGACCA
This sequence comes from Lissotriton vulgaris, assembly GCF_964263255.1. NCBI lineage: Eukaryota > Metazoa > Chordata > Amphibia > Caudata > Salamandridae > Lissotriton > Lissotriton vulgaris. The sequence goes on from NC_141695.1 coordinate 315,361,907, forward strand.
AACTATCAAGCCAATTCTTCACCGGAAAGGAGACAAGCTTCCGGGGACCGGTTTCTGGCATTTCAGCCGTCGTCGGCCCGGCTTGCTTGAATCCTGGTGGTGCAGTGAGCAAGGGACTCATGTCTGAGTATACCCTGCCACACCTGTAGTGGCCAAAAACGATTCAGAAAAGGGGGTGGTGATGAACAGAGTGTCTGAATTAAGCAGACCACTCTTACCCTGTCAAGAGATCAGGGCTTAATCCATCACCGTTATTTAGCTCACTGCATCACCCCAGTTCAGAACCTGGCTATATGCAAATTAGTCTGACCCCATGCCTCATGGGAACAGGGCAGACCAAACTACCAAGCCAATTCTTCACCGGAAAGGAGACAAGCTTCCGGGGACCGGTTTCTGGCATTTCAGCCGCCGTCGGCCCGGCTTGCTTGAATCCTGGTGGTGCAGTGAGCAAGGAACTCATGTCTGAGTATACCCTGCCACACCTGTAGTGGCCAAAAACGATCCAGAAAAGGGGGTGGTGATGAACAGAGTGTCTGAATTAAGCAGACCACTCTTACCCAGTCAAGAGATCAGGGCTTAATCCATCACCGTTATTTAGCTCACTGCATCACCCCAGTTCAGAACCTGGCTATATGCAAATTAGTCTGACCCCATGCCTCATGGGAACAGGGCAGACCAAACTACCAAGCCAATTCTTCACCGGAAAGGAGACAAGCTTCCGGGGACCGGTTTCTGGCATTTCAGCCGTCGTCGGCCCGGCTTGCTTGAATCCTGGTGGTGCAGTGAGCAAGGAACTCATGTCTGAGTATACCCTGCCACACCTGTAGTGGCCAAAAACGATCCAGAAAAGGGGGTGGTGATGAACAGAGTGTCTGAATTAAGCAGACCACTCTTACCCAGTCAAGACATCAGGGCTTAATCCATCAGCGTTATTTAGCTCACTGCATCACCCCAGTTCAGAACCTGGCTATATGCAAATTAGTCTGACCCCGTGCCTCATGGGAACAGGGCAGACCAAACTACCAAGCCAATTCTTCACCGGAAAGGAGACAAGCTTCCGGGGACCGGTTTCTGGCATTTCAGCCGTCGTCGGACCGGCTTGCTTGAATCCTGGTGGTGCAGTGAGCAAGGGACTCATGTCTGAGTATACCCTGCCACACCTGTAGTGGCCAAAAACGATTCAGAAAAGGGGGTGGTGATGAACAGAGTGTCTAAATTAAGCGGACCACTCTTACCCAGTCAAGAGATCAGGGCTTAATCCATCACCGTTATTTAGCTCACTGCATCACCCCAGTTCAGAACCTGGCTATATGCAAATTAGTCTGACCCCGTGCCTCATGGGAACAGGGCAGGCCAAACTACCAAGCCAATTCTTCACCGAAAAGGAGACAAGCTTCCGGGGACCGGTTTCTGGCATTTCAGCTGTCGTCGGCCCGGCTTGCTTGAATCCTGGTGGTGCAGTGAGCAAGGGACTCATGTCTGAGTATACCCTGCCACACCTGTAGTGGCCAAAAACGATCCAGAAAAGGGGGTGGTGATGAACAGAGTGTCTGAATTAAGCAGACCACTCTTACCCAGTCAAGACATCAGGGCTTAATCCATCACCGTTATTTAGCTCACTGCATCACCCCAGTTCAGAACCTGGCTATATGCAAATTAGTCTGACCCCGAGCCTCATGGAAACAGGGCAGACCAAACTACCAAGCCAATTCTTCACTGGAAAGGAGACAAGCTTCCGGGGACCGGTTTCTGGCATTTCAGCCGTCGTCGGCCCGGCTTGCTTGAATCCTGGTGGTGCAGTGAGCAAGGGACTCATGTCTGAGTATACCCTGCCACACCTGTAGTGGCCAAAAACGATTCAGAAAAGGGGGTGGTGATAAACAGAGTGTCTGAATTAAGCAGACCACTCTTACTCAGTCAAGAGATCAGGGCTTAATCCATCACCATTATTTAGCTCACTGCATCACCCCAGTTCAGAACCTGGCTATATGCAAATTAGTCTGACCCCGTGCCTCATGGGAACAGGGCAGACCAAACTACCAAGCCAATTCTTCACCGGAAAGGAGACAAGCTTCCGGGGACCGGTTTCTGGCATTTCAGCCGTCGTCGGCCCGGCTTGCTTGAATCCTGGTGGTGCAGTGAGCAAGGGACTCATGTCTGAGTATACCCTGCCACACCTGTAGTGGCCAAAAACGATTCAGAAAAGGGGGTGGTGATGAACAGAGTGTCTAAATTAAGCGGACCACTCTTACCCAGTCAAGAGATCAGGGCTTAATCCATCACCGTTATTTAGCTCACTGCATCACCCCAGTTCAGAACCTGGCTATATGCAAATTAGTCTGACCCCGAGCCTCATGGGAACAGGGCAGACCAAACTACCAAGCCAATTCTTCACCGGAAAGGAGACAAGCTTCCGGGGACCGGTTTCTGGCATTTCAGCCGTCGTCGGCCCGGCTTGCTTGAATCCTGGTGGTGCAGTGAGCAAGGGACTCATGTCTGAGTATACCCTGCCACACCTGTAGTGGCCAAAAACGATTCAGAAAAGGGGGTGGTGATGAACAGAGTGTCTGAATTAAGCAGACCACTCTTACTCAGTCAAGAGATCAGGGCTTAATCCATCACCATTATTTAGCTCACTGCATCACCCCAGTTCAGAACCTGGCTATATGCAAATTAGTCTGACCCCGTGCCTCATGGGAACAGGGCAGACCAAACTACCAAGCCAATTCTTCACCGGAAAGGAGACAAGCTTCCGGGGACCGGTTTCTGGCATTTCAGCCGTCGTCGGCCCGGCTTGCTTGAATCCTGGTGGTGCAGTGAGCAAGGGACTCATGTCTGAGTATACCCTGCCACACCTGTAGTGGCCAAAAACGATTCAGAAAAGGGGGTGGTGATGAACAGAGTGTCTAAATTAAGCGGACCACTCTTACCCAGTCAAGAGATCAGGGCTTAATCCATCACCGTTATTTAGCTCACTGCATCACCCCAGTTCAGAACCTGGCTATATGCAAATTAGTCTGACCCCGGGAACAGGGCAGACCAAACTACCAAGCCAATTCTTCACCGGAAAGGAGACAAGCTTCCGGGGACCGGTTTCTGGCATTTCAGCCGTCGTCGGCCCGGCTTGCTTGAATCCTGGTGGTGCAGTGAGCAAGGGACTCATGTCTGAGTATACCCTGCCACACCTGTAGTGGCCAAAAACGGTTCAGAAAAGGGGGTGGTGATGAACAGAGTGTCTGAATTAAGCAGACCACTCTTACCCAGTCAAGAGATCAGGGCTTAATCCATCACCGTTATTTAGCTCACTGCATCACCCCAGTTCAGAACCTGGCTATATGCAAATTAGTCTGACCCTGTGCCTCATGGGAACAGGGCAGACCAAACTACCAAGCCAATTCTTCACCGGAAAGGAGGCAAGCTTCCGGGGACCGGTTTCTGGCATTTCAGCCGTCGTCGGCCCGGCTTGCTTGAATCCTGGTGGTGCAGTGAGCAAGGGACTCATGTCTGAGTATACCCTGCCACACCTGTAGTGGCCAAAAACGATTCAGAAAAGGGGGTGGTGATGAACAGAGTGTCTGAATTAAGCAGACCACTCTTACCCAGTCAAGAGATCAGGGCTTAATCCATCACCGTTATTTAGCTCACTGCATCACCCCAGTTCAGAACCTGGCTATATGCAAATTAGTCTGACCCCATGCCTCATGGGAACAGGGCAGACCAAACTACCAAGCCAATTCTTCACCGGAAAGGAAACAAGCTTCCGGGGACCGGTTTCTGGCATTTCAGCCGTCGTCGGCCCGGCTTGCTTGAATCCTGGTGGTTCAGTGAGCAAGGGACTCATGTCTGAGTATACCCTGCCACACCTGCAGTGTCCAAAAACGATTCTGAAAAGGGGGTGGTGATGAACAGAGTGTCTGAATTAAGCAGACCACTCTTACTCAGTCAAGAGATCATGGCTTAATCCATCACCATTATTTAGCTCACTGCATCACCCCAGTTCAGAACCTGGCTATATGCAAATTAGTCTGACCCCGTGCCTCATGGGAACAGGGCAGACCAAACTACCAAGCCAATTCTTCACCGGAAAGGAGACAAGCTTCCGGGGACCTGTTTCTGGCATTTCAGCCGTCGTCGGCCCGGCTTGCTTGAATCCTGGTGGTGCAGTGAGCAAGGGAATCATGTCTGAGTATACCCTGCCACACCTGTAGTGGCCAAAAACGATTCAGAAAAGGGGGTGGTGATGAACAGAGTGTCTGAATTAAGCAGACCACTCTTACCCAGTCAAGAGATCAGGGCTTAATCCATCACCGTTATTTAGCTCACTGCATCACCCCAGTTCAGAACCTGGCTATATGCAAATTAGTCTGACCCCATGCCTCATGGGAACAGGGCAGACCAAACTATCAAGCCAATTCTTCACCGGAAAGGAGACAAGCTTCCGGGGACCGGTTTCTGGCATTTCAGCCGTCGTCAGCCCGGCTTGCTTGAATCCTGGTGGTGCAGTGAGCAAGGGACTCGTGTCTGAGTATACCCTGCCACACCTGTAGTGGCCAAAAACGATTCAGAAAAGGGGGTGGTAATGAACAGAGTGTCTGAATTAAGCAGACCACTCTTACCCAGTCAAGAGATCCGGGCTTAATCCATCACCGTTTTTTAGCTCACGGCATCACCCCAGTTCAGAACCTGGCTATATGCAAATTAGTCTGACCCCGTGCCTCATGGGAACAGGGCAGACCAAACTACTAAGCCAATTCTTCACCGGAAGGAGACAAGCTTCCGGGGACCGGTTTCTGGCATTTCAGCCGTCGTCGGCCTGGCTTGCTTGAATCCTGGTGGTGCAGTGAGCAAGGGACTCATGTCTGAGTATACCCTGCCATACCTGTAGTGGCCAAAAACGATTCAGAAAAGGGGGTGGTGATGAACAGAGTGTCTGAATTAAGCAGACCACTCTTACCCAGTCAAGAGATCAGGGCTTAATCCATCACCATTATTTAGCTCACTGCATCACCCCAGTTCAGAACCTGGCTATATGCAAATTAGTCTGACCCCGTGCCTCATGGGAACAGGGCAGACCAAACTACCAAGCCAATTCTTCACCGGAAAGTAGACAAGCTTCCGGGGACCGGTTTCTGGCATTTCAGCCGTCGTCGGCCCGGCTTGCTTGAATCCTGGTGGTGCAGTGAGCAAGGGACTCATGTCTGAGTATACCCTGCCACACCTGTAGTGTCCAAAAACGATTCTGAAAAGGGGGTGGTGATGAACAGAGTGTCTGAATTAAGCAGACCACTCTTACTCAGTCAAGAGATCAGGGCTTAATCCATCACCATTATTTAGCTCACTGCATCACCCCAGTTCAGAACCCTATATGCAAATTAGTCTGACCCCGTGCCTCATGGGAACAGGGCAGACCAAACTACCAAGCCAATTCTTCACCGGAAAGGAGACAAGCTTCCGGGGACCGGTTTCTGGCATTTCAGCCGTCGTCGGCCCGGCTTGCTTGAATCCTGGTGGTGCAGTGAGCAAGGGACTCATGTCTGAGTATACCCTGCCACACCTGTAGTGGCCAAAAACGATTCAGAAAAGGGGGTGGTGATGGACAGAGTGTCTAAATTAAGCAGACCACTCTTACCCAGTCAAGAGATCAGGGCTTAATCCATCACCGTTATTTAGCTCACTGCATCACCCCAGTTCAGAACCTGGCTATATGCAAATTAGTCTGACCCCGTGCCTCATGGGAACAGGGCAGACCAAACTATCAAGCCAATTCTTCACCGGAAAGGAGACAAGCTTCTGGGGACCGGTTTCTGGCATTTCAGCCGTCGTCGGCCCGGCTTGCTTGAATCCTGGTGGTGCAGTGAGCAAGGGACTCATGTCTGAGTATACCCTGCCACACCTGTAGTGGCCAAAAACAATTCAGAAAAGGGGGTGGTGATGAACAGAGTGTCTGAATTAAGCAGACCTCTCTTACCCAGTCAAGAGATCATGGCTTAATCCATCACCGTTTTTTAGCTCACTGCATCACCCCAGTTCAGAACCTGGCTATATGCAAATTAGTCTGACCCCGTGCCTCATGGGAACAGGGCAGACCAAACTACCAAGCCAATTCTTCACCGGAAAGGAGACAAGCTTCCGGGGACCGGTTTCTGGCATTTCAGCCGTCGTCGGCCCGGCTTGCTTGAATCCTGGTGGTGCAGTGAGCAAGGGACTCATGTCTGAGTATACCCTGCCACACCTGTAGTGGCCAAGAACGATTCAGAAAAGGGGGTGGTGATGAACAGAGTGTCTGAATTAAGCAGACCACTCTTACCCAGTCAAGAGATCAGGGCTTAATCCATCACCGTTATTTAGCTCACTGCATCACCCCAGTTCAGAACCTGGCTATATGCAAATTAGTCTGACCCCATGCCTCATGGGAACAGGGCAGACCAAACTACCAAGCCAATTCTTCACCGGAAAGGAAACAAGCTTCCGGGGACCGGTTTCTGGCATTTCAGCCGTCGTCGGCCCGGCTTGCTTGAATCCTGGTGGTTCAGTGAGCAAGGGACTCATGTCTGAGTATACCCTGCCACACCTGTAGTGTCCAAAAACGATTCTGAAAAGGGGGTGGTGATGAACAGAGTGTCTGAATTAAGCAGACCACTCTTACTCAGTCAAGAGATCATGGCTTAATCCATCACCATTATTTAGCTCACTGCATCACCCCAGTTCAGAACCTGGCTATATGCAAATTAGTCTGACCCCGTGCCTCATGGGAACAGGGCAGACCAAACTACCAAGCCAATTCTTCACCGGAAAGGAGACAAGCTTCCGGGGACCGGTTTCTGGCATTTCAGCCGTCGTCGGCCCGGCTTGCTTGAATCCTGGTGGTGCAGTGAGCAAGGGAATCATGTCTGAGTATACCCTGCCACACCTGTAGTGGCCAAAAACGATTCAGAAAAGGGGGTGGTGATGAACAGAGTGTCTGAATTAAGCAGACCACTCTTACCCAGTCAAGAGATCAGGGCTTAATCCATCACCGTTATTTAGCTCACTGCATCACCCCAGTTCAGAACCTGGCTATATGCAAATTAGTCTGACCCCATGCCTCATGGGAACAGGGCAGACCAAACTATCAAGCCAATTCTTCACCGGAAAGGAGACAAGCTTCCGGGGACCGGTTTCTGGCATTTCAGCCGTCGTCGGCCCGGCTTGCTTGAATCCTGGTGGTGCAGTGAGCAAGGGACTCGTGTCTGAGTATACCCTGCCACACCTGTAGTGGCCAAAAACGATTCAGAAAAGGGGGTGGTAATGAACAGAGTGTCTGAATTAAGCAGACCACTCTTACCCAGTCAAGAGATCCGGGCTTAATCCATCACCGTTTTTTAGCTCACGGCATCACCCCAGTTCAGAACCTGGCTATATGCAAATTAGTCTGACCCCGTGCCTCATGGGAACAGGGCAGACCAAACTACTAAGCCAATTCTTCACCGGAAGGAGACAAGCTTCCGGGGACCGGTTTCTGGCATTTCAGCCGTCGTCGGCCTGGCTTGCTTGAATCCTGGTGGTGCAGTGAGCAAGGGACTCATGTCTGAGTATACCCTGCCATACCTGTAGTGGCCAAAAACGATTCAGAAAAGGGGGTGGTGATGAACAGAGTGTCTGAATTAAGCAGACCACTCTTACCCAGTCAAGAGATCAGGGCTTAATCCATCACCGTTATTTAGCTCACTGCATCACCCCAGTTCAGAACCTGGCTATATGCAAATTAGTCTGACCCCGTGCCTCATGGGAACAGGGCAGACCAAACTACCAAGCCAATTCTTCACCGGAAAGTAGACAAGCTTCCGGGGACCGGTTTCTGGCATTTCAGCCGTCGTCGGCCCGGCTTGCTTGAATCCTGGTGGTGCAGTGAGCAAGGGACTCATGTCTGAGTATACCCTGCCACACCTGTAGTGGCCAAAAACAATTCAGAAAAGGGGGTGGTGATGAACAGAGTGTCTGAATTAAGCAGACCACTCTTACCCAGTCAAGAGATCATGGCTTAATCCATCACCGTTTTTTAGCTCACTGCATCACCCCAGTTCAGAACCTGGCTATATGCAAATTAGTCTGACCCCGTGCCTCATGGGAACAGGGCAGACCAAACTACCAAGCCAATTCTTCACCGGAAAGGAGACAAGCTTCCGGGGACCGGTTTCTGGCATTTCAGCCGTCGTCGGCCCGGCTTGCTTGAATCCTGGTGGTGCAGTGAGCAAGGGACTCATGTCTGAGTATACCCTGCCACACCTGTAGTGGCCAAAAACGATTCAGAAAAGGGGGTGGTGATGAAAAGAGTGTCTGAATTAAGCAGACCACTCTTACCCAGTCAAGAGATCAGGGCTTAATCCATCACCGTTATTTAGCTCACTGCATCACCCCAGTTCAGAACCTGGCTACATGCAAATTAGTCTGACCCCATGCCTCATGGGAACAGGGCAGACCAAACTACCAAGCCAATTCTTCACCCGAAAGGAGACAAGCTTCCGGGGACCGGTTTCTGGCATTTCAGCCGTCGTCGGCCCGGCTTGCTTGAATCCTGGTGGTGCAGTGAGCAAGGGACTCATGTCTGAGTATACCCTGCCACACCTGTAGTGTCCAAAAACGATTCTGAAAAGGGGGTGGTGATGAACAGAGTGTCTGAATTAAGCAGACCACTCTTACTCAGTCAAGAGATCAGGGCTTAATCCATCACCATTATTTAGCTCACTGCATCACCCCAGTTCAGAACCTGGCTATATGCAAATTAGTCTGACCCCGTGCCTCATGGGAACAGGGCAGACCAAACTACCAAGCCAATTCTTCACCGGAAAGGAGACAAGCTTCCGGGGACCGGTTTCTGGCATTTCAGCCGTCGTCGGCCCGGCTTGCTTGAATCCTGGTGGTGCAGTGAGCAAGGGACTCATGTCTGAGTATACCCTGCCACACCTGTAGTGGCCAAAAACGATTCAGAAAAGGGGGTGGTGATGGACAGAGTGTCTAAATTAAGCAGACCACTCTTACCCAATCAAGAGATCAGGGCTTAATCCATCACCGTTATTTAGCTCACTGCATCACCCCAGCTCAGAACCTGGCTATATGCAAATTAGTCTGACCCCGTGCCTCATGGGAACAGGGCAGACCAAACTATCAAGCCAATTCTTCACCGGAAAGGAGACAAGCTTCTGGGGACCGGTTTCTGGCATTTCAGCCATCGTCGGCCCGGCTTGCTTGAATCCTGGTGGTGCAGTGAGCAAGGGACTCATGTCTGAGTATACCCTGCCACACCTGTAGTGGCCAAAAACAATTCAGAAAAGGGGGTGGTGATGAACAGAGTGTCTGAATTAAGCAGACCACTCTTACCCAGTCAAGAGATCATGGCTTAATCCATCACCGTTTTTTAGCTCACTGCATCACCCCAGTTCAGAACCTGGCTATATGCAAATTAGTCTGACCCCGTGCCTCATGGGAACAGGGCAGACCAAACTACCAAGCCAATTCTTCACCGGAAAGGAGACAAGCTTCCGGGGACCGGTTTCTGGCATTTCAGCCGTCGTCGGCCCGGCTTGCTTGAATCCTGGTGGTGCAGTGAGCAAGGGACTCATGTCTGAGTATACCCTGCCACACCTGTAGTGGCCAAAAACGATTCAGAAAAGGGGGTGGTGATGAACAGAGTGTCTGAATTAAGCAGACCACTCTTACCCAGTCAAGAGATCAGGGCTTAATCCATCACCGTTATTTAGCTCACTGCATCACCCCAGTTTAGAACCTGGCTATATGCAAATTAGTCTGACCCCGTGCCTCATGGGAACAGGGCAGACCAAACTATCAAGCCAATTCTTCACCGGAAAGGAGACAAGCTTCCGGGGACCGGTTTCTGGCATTTCAGCCGTCGTCGGCCCGGCTTGCTTGAATCCTGGTGGTGCAGTGAGCAAGGGACTCATGTCTGAGTATACCCTGCCACACCTGTAGTGGCCAAAAACGATTCAGAAAAGGGGGTGGTGATGAACAGAGTGTCTGAATTAAGCAGACCACTCTTACCCAGTCAAGAGATCAGAGCTTAATCCATCACCGTTATTTAGCTCACTGCATCACCCCAGTTCAGAACCTGGCTATATGCAAATTAGTCTGACCCTATGCCTCATGGGAACAGGGCAGACCAAACTACCAAGCCAATTCTTCACCGGAAAGGAGACAAGCTTCCGGGGACCGGTTTCTGGCATTTCAGCCGTCGTCCGCCCGGCTTGCTTGAATCCTGGTGGTGCAGTGAGCAAGGGACTCATGTCTGAGTATACCCTGCCACACCTGTAGTGGCCAAAAACGATTCAGAAAAGGGGGTGGTGATGAACAGAGTGTCTCAATTAAGCAGACCACTCTTACCCAGTCAAGAGATCAGGGCTTAATCCATCACCGTTATTTAGCTCACTGCATCACCCCAGTTCAGAACCTGGCTATATGCAAATTAGTCTGACCCCATGCCTCATGGGAACAGGGCAGACCAAACTACCAAGCCAATTCTTCACCGGAAAGGAGACAAGCTTCCGGGGACCGGTTTCTGGCATTTCAGCCGTCGTCGGCCCGGCTTGCTTGAATCCTGGTGGTGCAGTGAGCAAGGGACTCATGTCTGAGTATACCCTGCCACACCTGTAGTGGCCTAAAACGATTCAGAAAAGGGGGTGGTAATGAACAGAGTGTCTGAATTAAGCAGACCACTCTTACCCAGTCAAGAGATCCGGGCTTAATCCATCACCGTTTTTAGCTCACGTCATCACCCCAGTTCAGAACCTGGCTATATGCAAATTAGTCTGACCCCGTGCCTCATGGGAACAGGGCAGACCAAACTACCAAGCCAATTCTTCACCGGAAAGGAGACAAGCTTCCGGGGACCGGTTTCTGGCATTTCAGCCGTCGTCGGCCCGGCTTGCATGAATCCTGGTGGTGCAGTGAGCAAGGGACTCATGTCTGAGTATACCCTGCCACACCTGTAGTGGCCAAAAACGATTCAGAAAAGGGGGTGGTGATGAACAGAGTGTCTGAATTAAGCAGACCACTCTTACCCAGTCAAGAGATCAGGGCTTAATCCATCACCGTTATTTAGCTCACTGCATCTCCCCAGTTCAGAACCTGGCTATATGCAAATTAGTCTGACCCCGTGCCTCATGGGAACAGGGCAGACCAAACTACCAAGCCAATTCTTCACCGGAAAGGAGACAAGCTTCCGGGGACCGGTTTCTGGCATTTCAGCCGTCGTCGGCCCGGCTTGCTTGAATCCTGGTGGTGCAGTGAGCAAGGGACTCATGTCTGAGTATACCCTGCCACACCTGTAGTGGCCAAAAACGATTCAGAAAAGGGGGTGGTGATGAAAAGAGTGTCTGAATTAAGCAGACCACTCTTACCCAGTCAAGAGATCAGGGCTTAATCCATCACCGTTATTTAGCTCACTGCATCACCCCAGTTCAGAACCTGGCTACATGCAAATTAGTCTGACCCCATGCCTCATGGGAACAGGGCAGACCAAACTACCAAGCCAATTCTTCACCCGAAAGGAGACAAGCTTCCGGGGACCGGTTTCTGGCATTTCAGCCGTCGTCGGCCCGGCTTGCTTGAATCCTGGTGGTGCAGTGAGCAAGGGACTCATGTCTGAGTATACCCTGCCACACCTGTAGTGTCCAAAAACGATTCTGAAAAGGGGGTGGTGATGAACAGAGTGTCTGAATTAAGCAGACCACTCTTACTCAGTCAAGAGATCAGGGCTTAATCCATCACCATTATTTAGCTCACTGCATCACCCCAGTTCAGAACCTGGCTATATGCAAATTAGTCTGACCCCGTGCCTCATGGGAACAGGGCAGACCAAACTACCAAGCCAATTCTTCACCGGAAAGGAGACAAGCTTCCGGGGACCGGTTTCTGGCATTTCAGCCGTCGTCGGCCCGGCTTGCTTGAATCCTGGTGGTGCAGTGAGCAAGGGACTCATGTCTGAGTATACCCTGCCACACCTGTAGTGGCCAAAAACGATTCAGAAAAGGGGGTGGTGATGGACAGAGTGTCTAAATTAAGCAGACCACTCTTACCCAATCAAGAGATCAGGGCTTAATCCATCACCGTTATTTAGCTCACTGCATCACCCCAGCTCAGAACCTGGCTATATGCAAATTAGTCTGACCCCGTGCCTCATGGGAACAGGGCAGACCAAACTATCAAGCCAATTCTTCACCGGAAAGGAGACAAGCTTCTGGGGACCGGTTTCTGGCATTTCAGCCATCGTCGGCCCGGCTTGCTTGAATCCTGGTGGTGCAGTGAGCAAGGGACTCATGTCTGAGTATACCCTGCCACACCTGTAGTGGCCAAAAACAATTCAGAAAAGGGGGTGGTGATGAACAGAGTGTCTGAATTAAGCAGACCACTCTTACCCAGTCAAGAGATCATGGCTTAATCCATCACCGTTTTTTAGCTCACTGCATCACCCCAGTTCAGAACCTGGCTATATGCAAATTAGTCTGACCCCGTGCCTCATGGGAACAGGGCAGACCAAACTACCAAGCCAATTCTTCACCGGAAAGGAGACAAGCTTCCGGGGACCGGTTTCTGGCATTTCAGCCGTCGTCGGCCCGGCTTGCTTGAATCCTGGTGGTGCAGTGAGCAAGGGACTCATGTCTGAGTATACCCTGCCACACCTGTAGTGGCCAAAAACGATTCAGAAAAGGGGGTGGTGATGAACAGAGTGTCTGAATTAAGCAGACCACTCTTACCCAGTCAAGAGATCAGGGCTTAATCCATCACCGTTATTTAGCTCACTGCATCACCCCAGTTTAGAACCTGGCTATATGCAAATTAGTCTGACCCCGTGCCTCATGGGAACAGGGCAGACCAAACTATCAAGCCAATTCTTCACCGGAAAGGAGACAAGCTTCCGGGGACCGGTTTCTGGCATTTCAGCCGTCGTCGGCCCGGCTTGCTTGAATCCTGGTGGTGCAGTGAGCAAGGGACTCATGTCTGAGTATACCCTGCCACACCTGTAGTGGCCAAAAACGATTCAGAAAAGGGGGTGGTGATGAACAGAGTGTCTGAATTAAGCAGACCACTCATACCCAGTCAAGAGATCAAGGCTTAATCCATCACCGTTATTTAGCTCACTGCATCACCCCAGTTCAGAACCTGGCTATATGCAAATTAGTCTGACCCCGTGCCTCATGGGAACAGGGCAGACCAAACTATCAAGCCAATTCTTCACCGGAAAGGAGACAAGCTTCCGGGGACCGGTTTCTGGCATTTCAGCCGTCGTCGGCCCGGCTTGCTTGAATCCTGGTGGTGCAGTGAGCAAGGGACTCATGTCTGAGTATACCCTGCCACACCTGTAGTGGCCAAAAACGATTCAGAAAAGGGGGTGGTAATGAACAGAGTGTCTGAATTAAGCAGACCACTCTTACCCAGTCAAGAGATCCGGGCTTAATCCATCACCGTTTTTAGCTCACGGCATCACCCCAGTTCAGAACCTGGCTATATGCAAATTAGTCTGACCCCGTGCCTCATGGGAACAGGGCAGACCAAACTACCAAGCCAATTCTTCACCGGAAAGGAGACAAGCTTCCGGGGACCGGTTTCTGGCATTTCAGCCGTCGTCGGCCCGGCTTGCATGAATCCTGGTGGTGCAGTGAGCAAGGGACTCATGTCTGAGTATACCCTGCCACACCTGTAGTGGCCAAAAACGATTCAGAAAAGGGGGTGGTGATGAACAGAGTGTCTGAATTAAGCAGACCACTCTTACCCAGTCAAGAGATCAGGGCTTAATCCATCACCGTTATTTAGCTCACTGCATCACCCCAGTTCAGAACCTGGCTATATGCAAATTAGTCTGACCCCGTGCCTCATGGGAACAGGGCAGACCAAACTACCAAGCCAATTCTTCACCGGAAAGGAGACAAGCTTCCGGGGACCGGTTTCTGGCATTTCAGCCGTCGTCGGCCCGGCTTCCTTGAATCCTGGTGGTGCAGTGAGCAAGGGACTCATGTCTGAGTATACCCTGCCACACCTGTAGTGGCCAAAAACGATTCAGAAAAGGGGGTGGTGATGAACAGAGTGTCTGAATTAAGCAGACCACTCTTACCCAGTCAAGAGATCAGAGCTTAATCCATCACCGTTATTTAGCTCACTGCATCACCCCAGTTCAGAACCTGGCTATATGCAAATTAGTCTGACCCTATGCCTCATGGGAACAGGGCAGACCAAACTACCAAGCCAATTCTTCACCGGAAAGGAGACAAGCTTCCGGGGACCGGTTTCTGGCATTTCAGCCGTCGTCCGCCCGGCTTGCTTGAATCCTGGTGGTGCAGTGAGCAAGGGACTCATGTCTGAGTATACCCTGCCACACCTGTAGTGGCCAAAAACGATTCAGAAAAGGGGGTGGTGATGAACAGAGTGTCTCAATTAAGCAGACCACTCTTACCCAGTCAAGAGATCAGGGCTTAATCCATCACCGTTATTTAGCTCACTGCATCACCCCAGTTCAGAACCTGGCTATATGCAAATTAGTCTGACCCCATGCCTCATGGGAACAGGGCAGACCAAACTACCAAGCCAATTCTTCACCGGAAAGGAGACAAGCTTCCGGGGACCGGTTTCTGGCATTTCAGCCGTCGTCGGCCCGGCTTGCTTGAATCCTGGTGGTGCAGTGAGCAAGGGACTCATGTCTGAGTATACCCTGCCACACCTGTAGTGGCCTAAAACGATTCAGAAAAGGGGGTGGTAATGAACAGAGTGTCTGAATTAAGCAGACCACTCTTACCCAGTCAAGAGATCCGGGCTTAATCCATCACCGTTTTTAGCTCACGTCATCACCCCAGTTCAGAACCTGGCTATATGCAAATTAGTCTGACCCCGTGCCTCATGGGAACAGGGCAGACCAAACTACCAAGCCAATTCTTCACCGGAAAGGAGACAAGCTTCCGGGGACCGGTTTCTGGCATTTCAGCCGTCGTCGGCCCGGCTTGCATGAATCCTGGTGGTGCAGTGAGCAAGGGACTCATGTCTGAGTATACCCTGCCACACCTGTAGTGGCCAAAAACGATTCAGAAAAGGGGGTGGTGATGAACAGAGTGTCTGAATTAAGCAGACCACTCTTACACAGTCAAGAGATCAGGGCTTAATCCATCACCGTTATTTAGCTCACTGCATCTCCCCAGTTCAGAACCTGGCTATATGCAAATTAGTCTGACCCCGTGCCTCATGGGAACAGGGCAGACCAAACTACCAAGCCAATTCTTCACCGGAAAGGAGACAAGCTTCCGGGGACCGGTTTCTGGCATTTCAGCCGTCGTCGGCCCGGCTTGCTTGAATCCTGGTGGTGCAGTGAGCAAGGGACTCATGTCTGAGTATACCCTGCCACACCTGTAGTGGCCAAAAACGATTCAGAAAAGGAGGTGGTGATGAACAGAGTGTCTGCATTAAGCAGACCACTCTTACCCAGTCAAGAGATCAGGGCTTAATCCATCACCGTTATTTAGCTCACTGCATCACCCCAGTTCAGAACCTGGCTATATGCAAATTAGTCTGACCCCATGCCTCATGGGAACAGGGCAGACCAAACTACCAAGCCAATTCTTCACCGGAAAGGAGACAAGCTTCCGGGGACCGGTTTCTGGCATTTCAGCCGTCGTCGGCCCGGCTTGCTTGAATCCTGGTGGTGCAGTGAGCAAGGGACTCATGTCTGAGTATACCCTGCCACACCTGTAGTGGCCAAAAACGATCCAGAAAAGGGGGTGGTGATGAACAGAGTGTCTGAATTAAGCAGACCACTCTTACCCAGTCAAGACATCAGGGCTTAATCCATCACCGTTATTTAGCTCACTGCATCACCCCAGTTCAGAACCTGGCTATATGCAAATTAGTCTGACCCCGAGCCTCATGGAAACAGGGCAGACCAAACTACCAAGCCAATTCTTCACCGGAAAGGAGACAAGCTTCCGGGGACCGGTTTCTGGCATTTCAGCCGTCGTCGGCCCGGCTTGCTTGAATCCTGGTGGTGCAGTGAGCAAGGGACTCATGTCTGAGTATACCCTGCCACACTTGTAGTGGCCAAAAACGATTCAGAAAAGGGGGTGGTGAAATGCCAGAAACCGGTCCCCGGAAGCTTGTCTCCTTCCCAGTATAAGAATTGGCTTGGTAGTTTGGTCTGCCCTGTTCCCATGATGCACTGGGCCAGGGACAGACTAATTTGCATGTAGCCAGGTTCTGAGCTGGGATGGTGCAGTTAGCTAAAAAACGGTGATGGATCAAGCCCTGATCTTTGGACTGGGTAGGAGTGTTCTGCTTAATTCAGATACTCTGTCCATCACCACCCCCTTTTCTGAATCGTTTTGTCCACCATAAGCGTGGAGGGGTATACTCAGATGTGAGTCCCTTGCTCACGGCACCATCAGGATTCAAGCAAGCTGGGCCGAAGACAGCTGAAATGCCAGAAACCGGTCCCTGGAAGCTTGTTTCCTTCCCAGTATAAGAATTGGCTTGGTAGTTTGGTCTGCCCTGTTCCCATGATGCACTGGGCCAGGGACAGACTAATTTGCATGTAGCCAGGTTCTGAGCTGGGATGGTGCAGTGAGCTAAAAAACGGTGATGGATCAAGCCCTGATCTTTGGACTGGGTAGGAGTGTTTTGCTTAATTCAGATACTCTGTCCATCACCACCCCCTTTTCTGAATCGTTTTTTCCACCATAAGCGTGGAGGGGTATACTCAGATGTGAGTCCCTTGCTCACTGCACCATCAGGATTCAAGCAAGCCGGGCCGAAGACAGCTGAAATGCCAGAAACCGGTCCCCGGAAGCTTGTTTCCTTCCCAGTATAAGAATTGGCTTGGTAGTTTGGTCTGCCCTGTTCCCATGATGCACTGGGCCAGGGACAGACTAATTTGCATGTAGCCAGGTTCTGAGCTGGGATGGTGCAGTGAGCTAAAAAACGGTGATGGATCAAGCCCTGATCTTTGGACTGGGTGGGAGTGTTCTGCTTAATTCAGATACTCTGTCCATCACAACCCCCTTTTCTGAATCGTTTTGTCAACCATAAGCGTGGAGCGGTATACTCAGATGTGAGTCCCTTGCTCACTGCACCATCAGGATTCAAGCAAGCCGGGCGGAAGACGGCTGAAATGCCAGAAACCGGTCCCCGGAAGCTTGTTTCCTTCCCAGTATAAGAATTGGCTTGGTAGTTTGGTCTGCCCTGTTCCCATGATGCACTGGGCCAGGGACAGACTAATTTGCATTTAGCCAGGTTCTGAGCTGGGATGGTGCAGTGACCTAAAAAACGGTGATGGATCAAGCCCTGATCTTTGGACTGGGTAGGAGTGTTCTGCTTAATTCAGATACTCTGTCCATCACCACCCCCTTTTCTGAATCGTTTTGTCCACCATAAGCGTGGAAGGGTATACTCAGATGTGAGTCCCTTGCTCACTGCACCATCAGGATTCAAGCAAGCCGGGCGGAAGACGGCTGAAATGCCGGAAACCGGTCCCCGGAAGCTTGTTTCCTTCCCAGTATAAGAATTGGCTTGGTAGTTTGGTCTGCCCTGTTCCCATGATGCACTGGGCCAGGGACAGACTAATTTGCATGTAGCCAGGTTCTGAGCTGGGATGGTGCAGTGAGCTAAAAAACGGTGATGGATCAAGCCCTGATCTTTGGACTGGGTAGGAGTGTTCTGCTTAATTCAGATACTCTGTCCATCACCACCCCCTTTTCTGAATAGTTTTGTCCACCATAAGCGTGGAGGGGTATACTCAGATGTGAGTCCCTTGCTCACTGCACCATCAGGATTCAAGCAAGCCGGGCCGAAGACGGCTGAAATGCCAGAAACCGGTCCCCGGAAGCTTGTTTCCTTCCCAGTATAAGAATTGGCTTGGTAGTTTGGTCTGCCCTGTTCCCATGATGCACTGGGCCAGGGACAGACTAATTTGCATGTAGCCAGGTTCTGAGCTGGGATGGTGCAGTGAGCTAAAAAACGGTGATGGATCAAGCCCTCATCTTTGGACTGGGTAGGAGTGTTCTGCTTAATTCAGATACTCTGTCCATCACCACCCCCTTTTCTGAATCGTTTTGTCCACCATAAGCGTGGAGGGGTATACTCAGATGTGAGTCCCTTGCTCACTGCACCATCAGGATTCAAGCAAGCCGGGCCGAAGACGGCTGAAATGCCAGAAACAGGTCCCCGGAAGCTTGTTTCCTTCCCAGTATAAGAATTGACTTGGTAGTTTGGTCTGCCCTGTTCCCATGATGCACTGGGCCAGGGACAGACTAATTTGCATGTAGCCAGGTTCTGAGCTGGGATGGTGCAGTGAGCTAAAAAACGGCGATGGATCAAGCCCTGATCTTTGGACTGGGTAGGAGTGTTCTGCTTAATTCAGATACTCTGTCCATCACCACCCCCTTTTCTGAATCGTTTTGTCCACCATAAGCGTGGAGGGATATACTCAGATGTGAGTCCCTTGCTCACTGCACCATCAGGATTCAAGCAAGCCGGGCCGAAGACGGCTGAAATGCCAGAAACCGGTCCCCGGAAGCTTGCTTCCTTCCCAGTATAAGAATTGGCTTGGTAGTTTGGTCTGCCCTGTTCCCATGATGCACTGGGCCAGGGACAGACTAATTTGCATGTAGCCAGGTTCTGAGCTGGGATGGTGCAGTGAGCTAAAAAACGGTGATGGATCAAGCCCTGATCTTTGGACTGGGTGGGAGTGTTCTGCTTAATTCAGATACTCTGTCCATCACAACCCCCTTTTCTGAATCGTTTTGTCAACCATTAGCGTGGAGGGGTATACTCAGATGTGAGTCCCTTGCTCACTGCACCATCAGGATTCAAGCAAGCCGGGCGGAAGACGGCTGAAATGCCAGAAACCGGTCCCCGGAAGCTTGTTTCCTTCCCAGTATAAGAATTGGCTTGGTAGTTTGGTCTGCCCTGTTCCCATGATGCACTGGGCCAGGGACAGACTAATTTGCATTTAGCCAGGTTCTGAGCTGGGATGGTGCAGTGAGCTAAAAAACGGTGATGGATCAAGCCCTGATCTTTGGACTGGGTAGGAGTGTTCTGCTTAATTCAGATACTCTGTCCATCACCACCCCCTTTTCTGAATCGTTTTGTCCACCATAAGCGTGGAAGGGTATACTCAGATGTGAGTCCCTTGCTCACTGCACCATCAGGATTCAAGCAAGCCGGGCGGAAGACGGCTGAAATGCCAGAAACCGGTCCCCGGAAGCTTGTTTCCTTCCCAGTATAAGAATTGGCTTGGTAGTTTGGTCTGCCCTGTTCCCATGATGCACTGGGCCAGGGACAGACTAATTTGCATGTAGCCAGGTTCTGAGCTGGGATGGTGCAGTGAGCTAAAAAACGGTGATGGATCAAGCCCTGATCTTTGGACTGGGTAGGAGTGTTCTGCTTAATTCAGATACTCTGTCCATCACCACCCCCTTTTCTGAATCGTTTTGTCCACCATAAGCGTGGAGGGGTATACTCAGATGTGAGTCCCTTGCTCACTGCACCATCAGGATTCAAGCAAGCCGGGCCGAAGACGGCTGAAATGCCAGAAACCGGTCCCCGGAAGCTTGTTTCCTTCCCAGTATAAGAATTGGCTTGGTAGTTTGGTCTGCCCTGTTCCCATGATGCACTGGGCCAGGGACAGACTAATTTGCATGTAGCCAGGTTCTGAGCTGGGATGGTGCAGTGAGCTAAAAAACGGTGATGGATCAAGCCCTGATCTTTGGACTGGGTAGGAGTGTTCTGCTTAATTCAGATACTCTGTCCATCACCACCCCCTTTTCTGAATCGTTTTGTCCACCATAAGCGTGGAAGGGTATACTCAGATGTGAGTCCCTTGCTCACTGCACCATCAGGATTCAAGCAAGCCGGGCCGCAGACAGCTGAAATGCCAGAAACCGGTCCCCGGAAGCTTGTTTCCTTCCCAGTATAAGAATTGGCTTGGTAGTTTGGTCTGCCCTGTCCCCATGATGCACTAGGCCAGGGACAGACTAATTTGCATGTAGCCAGGTTCTGAGCTGGGATGGTGCAGTGAGCTAAAAAACAGTGATGGATCAAGCCCTGATCTTTGGACTGGGTAGGAGTGTTCTGCTTAATTCAGATACTCTGTCCATCACCACCCCCTTTTCTGAATCGTTTTGTCCACCATAAGCGTGGAGGGGTATACTCAGATGTGAGTCCCTTGCTCACTGCACCATCAGGATTCAAGCAAGCCGGGCCGAAGACGGCTGAAATGCCAGAAACAGGTCCCCGGAAGCTTGTTTCCTTCCCAGTATAAGAATTGACTTGGTAGTTTGGTCTGCCCTGTTCCCATGATGCACTGGGCCAGGGACAGACTAATTTGCATGTAGCCAGGTTCTGAGCTGGGATGGTGCAGTGAGCTAAAAAACGGTGATGGATCAAGCCCTGATCTTTGGACTGGGTAGGAGTGTTCTGCTTAATTCAGATACTCTGTCCATCACCACCCCCTTTTCTGAATCGTTTTGTCCACCATAAGCGTGGAGGGGTATACTCAGATGTGAGTCCCTTGCTCACTGCACCATCAGGATTCAAGCAAGCTGGGCCGAAGACGGCTGAAATGCCAGAAACAGGTCCCCGGAAGCTTGTTTCCTTCCCAGTATAAGAATTGACTTGGTAGTTTGGTCTGCCCTGTTCCCATGATGCACTGGGCCAGGGACAGACTAATTTGCATGTAGCCAGGTTCTGAGCTGGGATGGTGCAGTGAGCTAAAAAACGGTGATGGATCAAGCCCTGATCTTTGGACTGGGTAGGAGTGTTCTGCTTAATTCAGATACTCTGTCCATCACCACCCCCTTTTCTGAATCGTTTTGTCCACCATAAGCGTGGAAGGGTATACTCAGATGTGAGTCCCTTGCTCACTGCACCATCAGGATTCAAGCAAGCCGGGCCGAAGACGGCTGAAATGCCAGAAACCGGTCCCCGGAAGCTTGTTTCCTTCCCAGTATAAGAATTGGCTTGGTAGGTTGGTCTGCCCTGTTCCCATGATGCACTGGGCCAGGGACAGACTAATTTGCATGTAGCCAGGTTCTGAGCTGGGATGGTGCAGTGAGCTAAAAAACGGTGATGGATCAAGCCCTGATCTTTGGACTGGGTAGGAGTGTTCTGCTTAATTCAGATACTCTGTCCATCACCACCCCCTTTTCTGAATCGTTTTGTCCACCATAAGCGTGGAGGGGTATACTCAGATGTGAGTCCCTTGCTCACTGCACCATCAGGATTCAAGCAAGCCGGGCCGAAGACGGCTGAAATGCCAGAAACAGGTCCCCGGAAGCTTGTTTCCTTCCCAGTATAAGAATTGACTTGGTAGTTTGGTCTGCCCTGTTCCCATGATGCACTGGGCCAGGGACAGACTAATTTGCATGTAGGCGGGTTCTGAGCTGGGATGGTGCAGTGAGCTAAAAAACGGTGATGGATCAAGCCCTGATCTTTGGACTGGGTAGGAGTATTCTGCTTAATTCAGATACTCTGTCCATCACCACCCCCTTTTCTGAATCCTTCCTAAAAACAGTTGTTTCCAAATGATTCACTCCTTTCGTGATTAATAAGTCAAGAAAAGATAGGCGTTGATTGATGATGGTATGTGCAAATTGAATGTAAGCATTCCTTTGGTTTAATTCTGGAATCTTAAATTCCAGTTGAGTTTGGGACTTATTCCAAATTGAAAAAATGTCATCTATGAATCTTCCATAGAAAACTAAGTTGGAGTGCCAATCTGGATCTGACAAGATATAATCTTGCTCAAATTTAGACAAAAAAATGTTAGCATAATCTGGTGCCCCAAACAACCCCATAGACATTCCACTTATTTGTAAGTAGAATTATTCCTTCCAAACTAGGTATTTGTGTTGTAAACAAAAGCGTAACAATTCAAAAATAAATACTTTGTTAGCTTCAATCATGGTGAGCTGGGGCAAAGCCCATTCACATGCGTCCATCCCCTCTTGCAAAGGTATAGAAGTGTACACAGATGTAACATCAATAGAACAATGCAACCATTGTTGACATGACTGAGTGGCCAAATTATTAAGATGCTGAAGAAAATGGGTATTATCTTTAATATATGCACAAAACCTTGCAAAAAACTGGGCCACAACTAGACATGCTGGGTCTGAAAGGGGGTCCTGCAAATTCTTATGAACTTTCGGCAGCATGTATAGATGGTGACATGGCCTGGATTGGCATGTCACCAGCAACCAAAAAATATGGGATTCACGTTGTTTCAATTTGAAGAGTGAAAATGTTGTGATAAACTTGCGAAACAGAATTTGGATAAACTATGGAATAAAATGGTTTATTTGATGAACAAAGGATTTTTCTACGCTTTTCTCGCTGTGCGACATGTAAATGGAGCACATTAAAGCTCCATTCTGTTTTGAAAAGCTCCCCATGGTGTCCACATATATTTTTCTTGATTCATCTGGCTTTTTTCCTAGTGTATGCTGGGCATCTGGGTGTATTAGGGAGAAGGTGCAATCACAGATATTTCCTTGATTTTCCTGCTATTTTTCCTGAGAATCTTCTGGAGTCCTTTGGTAATAGGGGCCGTGGTCAGCCAGATATATGTGTTTCTGCTGTTTTCCTTGGCGTGTGTGAGGTTGATGGGCGTGTTATTTTAAAGTCCTATTAATATGCTATTCATTTCCATTAACATTTTAAACTGCAGGGTCAGTTGGAATCTAGAACCAACTATTTCAGAGAGTTCATCAATTACCTCACCCAAAGGGTCTAGAAACCCTGCAGTCCAAAGAGCGTTTATGAAGATTACTTCATGCTCCTTGCATTATAGGCAGGTGACATTACCTTTTAAATTTATCTGGTAATAAAGCCAACTCATATAGTGAGGCGTTCCATGCAGGATTTTGATTAGACCGCCCTTCCTTTGCTGCATTAATACAGTTTTCCAATCATTTTCTTCAAAGCACCAAAAGCTTTTCCCATCGAAATCCAGAGAAGGAGGAAGCAGTCAGGCATACGGTTATTGGTAAGTTTGTTAAATTGCTGCTGCTGCCCCTTTTTTCAGTTCCTCTAACCGAATGACCAACTACAAAGGGGCCATAATCTCCAGTAATCTGGACCAGTCCATGGAACAGGGCGCCAGGGCATAATGTGGTTGCATGACAAGCAGACAGGTCTTAATCCATTTGTAGTTGTACAAATGTCTTCATGGCACCCTCACAAATTTTTCATGGTGACATTTTACATTATTTTAATTTTATTTATGGGACTTTAATGCAATGTTTTAACATGTATTATTGTTCATAATGTTTTTCATGATTTTTAACAAATTTTGAATGTGGATATTTATTTAGGTATAAGACTTGAATCACCAATCAGATATTTTAATGAATTTAAGGAATTTTAGTATGAAAGTAGAATTGTTTTACTTAAACTAGTGGGTCCTTAATTTATTGTTTTTTTAATTTAGTGGAACATTTCAACAGATATATTACACAAACATAAACATAACAATAGCAAATAAATAAAATTACAATTAAAAATAGTACAAAAGTTCAAAATTGTATATAATCTATAACAAATATTCTCTGATTTTGGATATAATAAGATAAATAAGGCTTCAGAGTATGCCAGAAGATTAAACTTTACAAAGATGGGTCTGTGGGTGTTGATTTGGGCTAGATATTTACCCAGCTAAAAATATAGATAATTAAGACTAGTTATGGACTTTAATGTTGGTTTCTTTAGCAAAATACCTGCACATATATTCTCTGAACCTGCCTTGCTGCTCTAACCAGCTACCAATGGAGTACAAGGTGTACTCTCATTAAAATCTGCTTTTCTCTGTGGACTACATGGGTCAGTCTTTGCCTAAATAGCCAGTTTCCAACACTGGCCTGAAAAGCGGAGATGTTGTTTTTCCTCATGTAATCGCTGACCATTTTAGGAACTGGTCACTGGGTCGACAGAGTGAGTCTCATTGCAGCAGATTTTGAATTGATCGAATGTGATATGTGATGTGGCCAGGCTTTCGTTCAAACATTTAGGGCTCGATTCCGATTCAGGGAAAAAAAAACGGCCGCCGATCCGTATTCTTAGCCGTTTCCGTACAAATCGTAAAATACCGTGCGAATTGCGTAGTACGATCCGTTGTCCGAATGTTTGCGACCCCTACGAAAAACAATTGAAGATCCATATGGTACGGACTCGGAAATTGAACCGTACGATTCGTAAACATGCCGTACGACCCAACAAGTACGATCCAGACCGGCGAACGAGAACGCGAATCGTACGGGTAAACCAACTCGCGTATGAAGCATGATTCATACGGAAAACATCGCGTATTGTCGAGCCGCACTAACAAATATGAAATGCAACCCCCATCAATAAAGTGCACGCGCACCCCAGAAAACGTCCAGTATGAGCGAGCCTCATTAACAAATACGAACCGCACCCCCCATTAATAAAGTGCACACGTACCCCCGGAAAACGTCCCGTATGAGCGAGCCGCATTAACAAATACGAACTGCACCCCCCATTAATAAAGTGCATGCGTACCCCCAGAAAACGTCCTGTATGAGCGAGCCGCATTAACAAATACGAACCCCACCCCCATTAATAAAGTGCACACGTACCCCCAGAAAACGTCTCGTATGAGCGAGCCGCATTAACAAATACGAACCGCACCCCCCATCAATAGAGTGCACGCGCACCCCTGGAAAACGTCCCGTATGAGTGAGCCGCATTAACAAATACGAACCGCACCCCCCATTAATAAAGTGCACCCCATATTAATAAAGTGCCCGCGTACACCCTGAAAACATCCTGTATCAGCGAGCTGTACTAACAAATACGAAACGCACCCCCCATAAAGCGCAGGCGAACCCAGAAACCAGCACAAGGAGGGTACAAAAGAGTCGCACAACACCACAAAATATGACTCCTGTGTACAAAACATCAAAAGCACATGTCCTGTCCACATCCAAACAGGCAAACAGAGGGCCCAAGTTACACCCACCCCATATAACACACCCATCAAAATTTCAAAATAAGCCACACCCACAAATGGACCAATAAAAGGGCCCACACACACAACATACCCATTTGCTACAAGAGACTAACAACAGATACTGACTACGCACCAACTGCACACACCCACCTTCACACATACTGTCATGAAAACTTAAGCATAACAACAGTCTCCCTGGGTCATCATTGGAATGTGCATGAAAGACTTTTGGATGTAGCAGTGCTTGTTTCATTGTTTCAACTTCTACTGGTAATGATATTGTTGAAGAAACACACAGTTGTTTGGTCCAATGCTTGTTGATATTGCAGGAACTATGAATATTCATAAGAACTCACGTTGGGCAGGTGCCCTCAACTGACGCTGCCTCACACGTGAAACACAGCCTATAAAAAGGCTCACCGGTTCCCTGAAAGACGCTTCGCTTCTCAGCATGCGCGTCACTTCAGGAGTTTCCAGGATTCCTATCTCGCCACCCGGGCCCCGCCCTTCGTCTTGGACACGGCAGCTTCAGCTTACCTGATCCCTCGAGAGTCCAGCGATCACGGAACTCTTCTCCAGTCTCCAGCGGATCTCAGGGACGATTCTTGCCGGCAGAGACGAGTCTTCAGACTTCCGGTTTGTGCATCGGAGCGGCTTTACAGCCGGACTTGCTTTTACCCTTCCGGCCTCAGAGCAAGACTTTTCGGGTTAATCGAAGGAGAACAGTAAGACTTTTCTGTTGTTTTGGGTTGAGAAACAAACCTTGGCAAATACCAAAACGAACCTAGGCAAAGTGTATAATAGAACCTTGGCAAAGGCAAATCGAACCCTTTTCTCAGACTTTTCTGGAACTGTACATTTCTTTACATGATACTTCTTGTGGCTCTAGCCTAGCAATCAATATTTGATGTACTGCAGTGACTTAAACTGCAACAATTGATAGTTGTGAAGTGTTTACTTTTGGGGCTTGTTCTCTTTCTTGTTTCTTACTTTCAGAACCCCCTTCTAAGGTCTCACACTAATAAGTGCAAGGTAAGAAAAGGTCACTGCATGCAAGTGTGATTATAGTTTTTACTAACCAGTTATTTGATTTGGTTAAATGAAACGTCCATGCATCTCATGTTTCTGTAAACATTTATTTGGCATATTTATTTTCAAAGGTGACTAAAGACTTCAACGAAGTTAATGTTGTTTAGACCTTGCGCATGAAGTACAGGAATGGGCTTTTCTAATAGTTGGTATGTATGTATGTAGTCTATTTAGTATTGGATATTGAGATGGTAGGAATGATGTTAATTAACGTTGGTCTTTAACTCAGCTCAGCATCTAACCAAACCCTACTGATCAGCGAAAGCCCAGAGTACTTCAAAGGGAGAGGCAGTCGTCTCAAGAAGAGATCCTGTGTTTGTTTCTCTCTTTCACTTTCCGTCCCCCATTCCACTACCCTTTTCCGTCCCCCACTTCCCTGTCCCTTTAGGGGTCAGCACTTGCGACAAGTGTTGAATTCCTTGTCGCATTTGTTGGTTCCTGGAGGTATTGGGATTAGTCATCTCCAAGACGGAAAGAACCTGGACTCTTGAGGTGGCACGTCTGACAGAAAGCGAAGCCACAACTGTCCTTATTTCCTCTTGTATTTGACTAATCCCATGGAGGACATGGATATCACCCAGTTAGCAGAATTAGTGCGTAAAATGAATGACGAAATACAGGACTTACGTTTAGAAAATCAATCCCTCAGGCAAGAGCTAGATCACACTAGGGACGAGTTAGAGAACACTAGAGAAGGCTTCACCTCTTGGAGAGACAAAGGAGAGTCGAAAAAACCAATTCTAATACCACCTAAATTTGGGGTTCCGTTTCAAAATCAAACTCAGGTCTCAGGTTTTGGTCAAGGTCAGCCTGCTCAAATCACAGTTGTCTCTCCACAACCAGTTCCCCTAGCTAATCCAGAACGCTTCTCAGGAGATAGCGCTCATTTTACTACATTTATGAGTCAATGTCAATTACATTTTCTATGTAAACCCCACATTTTCACTTCAGACACCACAAAAGTAGCCTTTATAATCTCTTATTTAGGAGGAGTAGCGGCAAATTGGGCCATGCCCCTGGTGGACAAAAATGATCCTCTTTTACACAACCTAACTCATTTCAAAACTGCAATGTCTAGTTTATTTGCGAAACACGTATTCCTTCAAGCGTCCGATAATGAGTTACTAAATCTGCGCCAGGGCTCCCGAGATCTGATTTCTTATGTGACCACCTTTAATCGCGTATTAGCTGAAACCCACTGGCCAGATGATAAAAGAATATCTCTATTTTACCGGGGGCTTAGAGAGGAATTAAAAGATTCTTTGGCACACATAGTAAACTTACCTGATGATTTTACCGAATTTCAGGACCTAGTAATCAAGTTAGATCATAGGCTAGGTGAAAGAAGGACTGAAAGACCGAAGTCGGATTTCAGAACCTTTCATTTTAAAACCGAGAAGAAGGTTACTGAGGACAAAAACGCCCAGGTAGAGCCAATGCAGATTGGAGGGATTAAAGGACCTCTATCACAAGATGAAAAAGATAGAATAAGGAAAGCCAATTTGTGTCTTTACTGTGGGAAGGCGGGCCATTTCGCCAAAGAGTGTCCAATCCGGCCCGCTAAAAAGAGACTATTGGCCACAATCCAAGATCAGGAATCGGAAAACTAGTAGTCTCGAGAGAAGGAGAGGTCGATCTCTCGGGAAGAGACACTTTTGAGATCTCACGCTATATAACCAGTATTGCAAATCATGTACCCCGTCATTTCACCATAAGAATGATTTTAATTCTAGCTAATCAACAAAAGCATAGCATTCCAGTACTTATAGATTCAGGAGCTACTGGAAACTTTTTTGATCTAGGATTCGCTAAGAAATTAAACTTGGATAGGATTCCCAAGAAAGAACCAGAACCTGTGCGCGCTGTAGACGGTTCGGCACTTTCATCTGGTTTAATTAGATTTCACACTCCTCCACTGCTTCTTTTATCCGACAATGGACATACAGAATTGACAGTTTTTGATCTTATTGACACTCCGGCTTTCGGGGAACTCTTAGGCATTCCTTGGCTGGAACTCCATAACCCAAAGATTGATTGGGTTAAGCGTACAGTAACTTTAGACTCCACACACTGTAAAACTCTTTGTTATCAGGAGTATAGAGATCCTAGATTACCTCTTATCTGTGCTGCTACCCAACCTGGCCCAATTGAATTGCCAGCTGAATTTCAAGATTTCTCTGATGTTTTTGATCCTGTGAAAACGACCAAGCTACCCCCTCACAGGGTATATGACTGCAGGATAGATTTAATTCCTGGAGCAGTGCTACCCTGTAGTCGGATTTACGCACTCACTGAACCTGAAAACCAGTATCTACGAACTTATTTAGATGAGTTGCTGGAACTGGGTTTTATTCGGCACTCCACCTCTCCAGTTTCATCTCCGTTATTTTTTGTAGCAAACAAGACAGGCGATTTGAGGGCCTGCATAGACTATCGTGCAGTGAATAAGGCTACAATTAAAAACCGATATCCATTACCGCTGATTCCTGGACTGTTAAATCAGGTTAAGGGGTCTACCATTTACACAAAAACTGGATCTTCGTGGGGCTTACCACTTGATCCGAGTAAAAGAGGGAGACGAATGGAAGACGGCCTTCCGCACCAAATTTGGACTTTTCGAATATACAGTGATGCCCTTCGGCCTTTGCAACGCTCCAGCAGCCTTTCAATATTTCATTAATGAGGTTTTGCATGAGCTGTTGGACATCTGTGTCATTGTATATATCGATGACATTCTGATTTTTTCCAAAACTCCTGAGGATCATGTGTTACATGTTAGATCGGTCTAGCAAAAATTACGAGATAACTCCTTGTTTGTCAAACTAGAAAAATGTGTTTTTAACACATCAACGGTTGAATTTCTAGGTTACTGGTTGTCACCAGAAGGAATAGTCATGGACCCCAAAAAGGTAAAAGCAATTCTAGATTGGCCAACTCCCACATCGGTCAAAGAGGTTCAAAGAATTTTGGGGTTTGCAAACTTCTACAGGAGGTTCATCTCAAAATTCTCGGAAATCGTAGTGCCAATTACCAGTCTTTTACAGAAAGGAAAGAAATTTCAATGGAGTGCCGAAGCGGAACAAGCTTTTGACATACTAAAAAAGGCCTTCACTTCAGCTCCCATTTTAACACACCCTGATCCTGACAGACCATTTTTTGTTGAAGCAGACGATACGCAAACAGCAATTGGAGGAGTTCTGTTACAAAAAGATGCTAACTCAGGAAATTTCCACCCTATTGCCTTTTTCTCTAGGAAACTATTACCAGCAGAACAGAACTATACAATCGCTGAGCGCGAACTTCTGGCAATCAAGGCTGTCTTTCAGGAATGGAGACACCATCTCCTGGGAGCCAAACATACAATAACCATATTTTCTGACCATAAGAACTTACAATTCTACTCCACTGTGAAGGCTTTCACACCACGACAGATGAGATGGTTACAATTCTTTAGCGAGTTTGATTTCATTATTACTTATAGACCTGGAACCAAACAATTACTGTCTGATACCCTTTCACGTTTGGTTTGCGATAAAAATAGTGAGACAGGAAAAGGACAACAGAGTATAATACCTGTAGAAAAGATTTGTGCAGAAATCACTCAGTTAGATTTCTTATCAATACTCAGGGACCAGACAAAAGACCTGAATCAAAATGATTGGCTTTCACAAAAACAAACTTCAGTATCAGATGGTATATTTTATCTAAAAGACAAAATATTCCTTCCGAAGGAGGACTTAAGAGAATTAGTGATTAAGTGGAATCATGATCTAGCTATAGTAGCTCATCCTGGAATAAACAAAACTACAGAGTTGTGTCAAAGGTATTTCTGGTGGAAGGGAATGAAGTCTGACATACAGCAATATGTTCAGGCTTGTCCGGTCTGTGCCCGACAAAAAGCTTCACACTCATTTCCAGTAGGTCTATTACAACCAATGGAAGTACCCCCAACACCTTGGCATACTATCAGTCTAGATTTCATAACAGATTTACCAAGATCATCAGGAATGACTACTGTTTTGGTGGTAGTGGACTTGCTATCAAAAATGGGACATTTCATTCCATTACCTAAACTCCCTTCGGCAGTCGAATTCAGTAATGTGTTTCTAACTAATATTGTTAAACTGCATGGTTTACCACAAAAAGTCATCTCAGACAGGGGTCCGCAATTCCTATCAAAATTCTGGAAACAACTGAGCACACAATTAGGAATAGATGTAGCGTTATCATCAGCTTTCCATCCTCAGACTGATGGTCAGACTGAAAAGGTAAATCAATACCTAGAACAAAGTCTGCGTTGTCTAACTACCACTTTGTCCACAGAATGGATAGATGCCCTGCCTTTAGCTGAATTCACTTATAACAACACAGTACACTCCGCTCTTGGTTGTTCTCCATTCTATTTCCTCACAGGCCAACATCCCAGAACTCTACCAATTATATTCCCTGAGAAAGGAACTGTTATGCCAGCAGTTTCAGATAGGCTAGCCAGTTTACGTAAGTTTCAAGAAAATGTGAAACAAGCGTTAATAAAACAAAAGGGAAAGATGGCGTTTTATGCAGACCGACATAGAACACCAGCGCCAGCTTATAAACCAGGAGATCAGGTTTGGCTTTCAACCAAGAATATACAAATCGAGGGACCTAAGAAATTAAAACCTAGATTCATCGGTCCATTTCCCATTGAAAAAATTGTAAACCCAGTTTCAGTGAAATTGCATCTTCCCCAAGATTACAAGATCCATCCGGTGTTCCACGTATCCCTGATTAAACCTGTACATCCTGACACTCGTCCCGACTCTCCGCCCCCTCCAATTGTTGTAGAAGATCACATGGAGTATGAGGTCAAGAAAATACTAGACTCAAAGAGATTGAGGGGGCGTTTGTATTATTTGATCAACTGGAAGGGTTATGATAGTTCTGAGAGATCCTGGGAACCAGAGAATAATGTCCACGCCCCCCGTTTAATTCGCTCTTTCCATGCGTTAAATTCCAATAAACCGCGACCCCTGAGAAGGCCTTTGGGGGGGGGGGGGGAACTGTCATGAAAACTTAAGCATAACAACAGTCTCCCTGGGTCATCATTGGAATGTGCATGAAAGACTTTTGGATGTAGCAGTGCTTGTTTCATTGTTTCAACTTCTACTGGTAATGATTCTGTTGAAGAAACACACAGTTGTTTGGTCCAATGCTTGTTGATATTGCAGGAACTATGAATATTCATAAGAACTCACGTTGGGCAGGTGCGCTCAACTGACGCTGCCTCACACGTGAAACACAGCCTATAAAAAGGCTCACCGGTTCCCTGAAAGACGCTTCGCTTCTCAGCATGCGCGTCACTTCAGGAGTTTCCAGGATTCCTATCTCGGCACCCGGGCCCCGCCCTTCGTCTTGGACACGGCAGCTTCAGCTTACCTGATCCCTCGAGAGTCCAGCGATCACGGAACTCTTCTCCAGCGGATCTCAGGGACGATTCTTGCCGGCAGAGACGAGTCTGTGCATCGGAGCGGCTTTACAGCCGGACTTGCTTTTACCCTTCCGGCCTCAGAGCAAGAATTTCCGGGTTAATCGAAGGAGAACAGTA
The DNA here is from genome assembly GCF_964263255.1 of Lissotriton vulgaris. Classification (NCBI taxonomy): domain Eukaryota; kingdom Metazoa; phylum Chordata; class Amphibia; order Caudata; family Salamandridae; genus Lissotriton; species Lissotriton vulgaris. Next base: position 315,393,571 of record NC_141695.1, read on the forward strand.
AGACTTTTCTGTTGTTTTGGGTTGAGAAACAAACCTTGGCAAATACCAAAACGAACCTAGGCAAAGTGTATAATAGAACCTTGGCAAAGGCAAATCGAACCCTTTTCTCAGACTTTTCTGGAACTGTACATTTCTTTACATTATACTTCTTGTGGCTCTAGCCTAGCAATCAATATTTGATGTACTGCAGTGACTTAAACTGCAACAATTGATAGTTGTGAAGTGTTTACTTTTGGGGCTTGTTCTCTTTCTTGTTTCTTACTTTCAGAACCCCCTTCTAAGGTCTCACACTAATAAGTGCAAGGTAAGAAAAGGTCACTGCATGCAAGTGTGATTATAGTTTTTACTAACCAGTTAATTGATTTGGTTAAATGAAACGTCCATGCATCTCATGTTTCTGTAAACATTTATTTGGCATATTTATTTTCAAAGGTGACTAAAGACTTCAACGAAGTTAAGGTTGTTTAGACTTTGCGCATGAAGTACAGGAATGGGCTTTTCTAATAGTTGGTATGTATGTATGTAGTCTATTTAGTATTGGATATTGAGATGGTAGGAATGATGTTAATCAACGTTGGTCTTTAACTCAGCTCAGCATCTAACCAAACCCTACTGATCAGCGAAAGCCCAGAGTACTTCAAAGGGAGAGGCAGTCATCTCAAGAAGAGATCCTGTGTTTGTTTCTCTCTTTCACTTTCCGCCCCCCATTCCACTACCCTTTTCCGTCCCCCACTTCCCTGTCCCTTTAGGGGTCAGCACTTGCGACAAGTGTTGAATTCCTTGTCGCATTTGTTGGTTCCTGGAGGTATTGGGATTAGTCATCTCCAAGACGGAAAGAACCTGGACTCTTGAGGTGGCACGTCTGACACATACACCCCTATCACATTCACACCTATATCACCCCCTTCACATTCAGACCCACACCCCCACATCCATACACACCATCCCCCCCACCAAATCACATACACCCCACACCATGACCACACCCAAGAATCCAAAGTTCACAAACCTGGAGATCGAGATCCTTACAGATGAAGTCATCAGAGTTGAGCCACAGCTGTTTGGTGCATTGGTCAGACAGACCAGCATAGCTGAAAAAACACGACTGTGGGAGAGGATCGTCAATAGGGTCAATGCTGTTGCACCCATCAGGCGCACCAGGAGGGATTGCCAGGCCAGGTGGTACGATCTGCGGAGGATGGTCAAGAGGAAGATGGACGAAGACTACGCCCATGCACACCACACTGGAGGTGGTGGTCCCCGCAGACCTGCACAATACCATCCCTGGGAGGAGAAGGTCATGGCTCTGCTACCACCAGTGGGAGTTCACACAATCGAAGGAGCCATGGAGCCTGGTGAGTATACAAACAACTCATGGGGGGACTACCAGCAGTGCCTAACAGTATGGTGGTGGTATGTGGGTGTGTGGCCATGACTCCTAGCAGTGCCTAACAGTTTGGGGGTGGGTGCAGGGGACTCCCAGCAGTGCCTAACAGTATGGGGTGGGTGCAGAGGACTCCCAGCAAGGCCCAGACATAGGAGGGGTGGGTGGCTATGACTCCCAGCAGTGCCTAACAGTATGGGGGTGGGTGGCTATGACTCCCAGCAGTGCCTAACAGTATGGGGGGTGCAGAGGACTCCCAGCAAGGTCCAGACATAGGATGGTGGGTGGCTATGACTCCCAGCAAGGCCAGACATAGGAGGGGTGTGTGGCTATGACTCCCAGCAGTGCCTAACAGTATGGGTGTGTGTGGCTATGACTCACAGCAAGGCCCAGACATAGGAGGGGTGTGTGGCCATGACTCCCAGCAGTGCCTAACAGTATGGGTGTGTGTGGCTATGACTCACAGCAAGGCCCAGACATAGGAGGGGTGGGTGGCTATGACTCCCAGCAGTGCCCAACAGTATGGGGGTTGTGCAGAGGACTCCCAGCAAGGCCCAGACATAGGAGGGGTGGGTGGCTGTGACTCCAAGCTGTGCCTAACAGTATGGGGGTGGGTGGCTATGACTCCCAGCAGTGCCTAACAGTATGGGGGTGTGTGCAGAGGACTCCCAGCAAGGCCCAGACATAGGAGGGGCGGGTGGCTATGACTCCCAGCAGTGCCCAGACATAGGAGGGGTGGGTGGCTATGACTCCCAGCAGTGCCCAGACATAGGAGGGGTGTGTGGCTATGACTCCCAGCAGTGACCAACAGTATGGGGGTGTGTGCAGAAGACTCCCAGCAAGGCCCAGACATAGGAGGGGTGGGTGGCTATGACTCCCAGCAAGGCCCAGACATAGGAGGGTCGGTGGCTATGACTCCCAGCAGTGCCCAGACATAGGAGGGGTGTGTGGCTATGACTCCCAGCAGTGCCCAACAGTATGTGTGCAGAGGACTCCCAGCAAGGCCCAGACATAGGAGGGGTGGGTGGCTATGACTCCTAGCAAGGCCCAGACATAGGAGGGTCGGTGGCTATGACTCCCAGCAGTGCCTAACAGTATGGGGGTGGGGGCACAGGTCTACCAGAAGTGACCAACAGTATGGGTGTGGGTGCAAGGGGGAGGGCCAGAAGGCTTCAAGGGTGAGAAGGGTGCAAGGTTAATGTGAGGTGTGTTCACACATCCCATATGGCCCAGGTACACACCCATGCACCATGCTCAATGCATAGTGAGTGTGAAAGTACTGACAAGGTAGTTGACACTGGGTCCTGGTGTAGGCAGCACAAGTCCCTCCAGGGACCAGTGCAAACACTAACACCAGGACAAGGTCAGATATCTTACACAGGAACTCACAACCACTGACATGGCAGCATGCTCCATGGGGGTACCTCCACACCACGAGGGACGCCCACTTCACAATCAGACTCAAACTACCAGCATGGCCTGTCACACACCCCTTACAGAAACATGCCCCACTGTCACAATCGTCATGTAACACAACATAGCACATACAGAACTGATGACGCATGCAAGCAAAAAATACACAGTTCTGAATCACACGTCCCTTGTGCCTCCCACACAATACACGTCCTAAAGCCCTGTGCCAGAAGTCGGTGTACCGGTCCAGGGGGGTGGTCAGTGGGTGGCCCTCACGGCTCAGCAACACCTACCAAAAGTTGATAAGTCAAATCATAAATAATCCAATCAGTCACATCCATGCAAATGCAGACTTAAAAACCTGTGCATGTTTGAAGCAGGCATAAGGATTGACGCTGCATTGCGCCGAAAGTGCCACACAGAGCATAGCTGGATCTGTGTAGCACCGGCGACACAAGCCACAGCATTGGCTGTGCCAGTCATTGCAAACAGTCTCTCACATGTCAATGAACCCTGAGCACATATCAATCTGACCACACAACATACACACCCACAAGTGAACAATGACAACAATCCAAAGCAGGTGGAACAGTGCTCACGACAATGGATTAGAAAATATGATGTTGCATGAAATGCCATTAACATTGTCTATCTCTCACACCCACAGGGCAACGTGCGGAATCTACCCCAACCAGGGGGGAGATGGATCCCAGTCTCAGGCTCAGCAGGACCCTGATCCCACCGACATTGACGCCTCTCAACACACCATGGATGTCCACAACCAACCTGGCCCTTCTGGAGCCCCAACCCTTGCAGCAGCTGGATCAGACACATCTGTGCCAACCACCACACCCATTCTCGCCACATTACAGCAGACTGCTCGGAGCCCTGCCCACACTCCACAACTGAGCCAGTCTGACAATGAGGGACAAGGTTCGCCGGGCACCCAGGAGCTGGCAGACGACACCACCACTGCCATGTCTCAGGGGTCCAGTCGAACCGATGTGCCCACAACAGCAGGCCAGTCTATGTGTGGGCAGGGGTGGTGGGAGTGGCGCAAGGCGGAGGCGAGAACCTGACCAGCCAGCTGCAGGGCCCGGTATGTCTGGACTGCACAACATCATGGAGACATACCGGCGGGACACCAGGAAGTTCAGCCAGGAAGTGGTAGCCTTCAACGAAATCCAAAAGCAGCAGGCCGAGCAACACGCCAGTCAACGACGACACCAAGGACGGATGGAGGCAAGACTGGATGAGCTCTTGACGGTGCAGAGGGACATAAGCCAATCTCTCCGACGGATAGATGACAACATGCAGCACCCTCCCTTTGTCACCAGGCCGGAAACATCTAGGCAAAGAACAACACCGGGCAAAGGGAGGGAGGAGGAGGAGGAATTGTCCGACGGAGCGTCCCAGGCATCGTCAAGGCCTGCACATGAGGGTCCCACAAGGAAGGTGGGTCGTCCACGGAAAAGACAGAGAGGCAGTGGGCCATGCGCAACTCCCAGGTCACCTGGTCTGGCATCTTGCCTATGTGTGCAACAGCCTAACCTTATTGACTGTCTCACTCTCCCACATGCACTTGCTGGTCGCAGTCTGACCAATGATGCCAAGCACTGTGGACTGGACTCTGTTGACCCAAACTGTAAGGCATCACATCTCCTGCTGTTAACTTTGGATTCCTGGCATTTTTGTACAGCACATAGCACCTACTCACATTTCCCGCACAAGATTTTATAATAAATATGACAAACACAACACGCATTGACGTTGAACTTTTGTATCTAGTCAACAAACATGTGTGTGGATATGTCAAAGTATGCCAGAGTGTGGAACTAACTCAAGCCATCCATACACTGGGATGTGAGTCCGGTTGAGGACACACATAGGTCACAATATATCATCGACTACAAACATTGAGGGCAAAACTCACCTGTGATGCATACTATCTGCTGAAGTGGGTGGTGGCTTGCCATAGTCCTATGACAGACATTTACAGAAGATTCACATGAAGGTGTAGAGGTCATGGGTAATGTGTAGGTGTCCACGGAGGGAGTACCAGGGCTGTCTGTTGAGGTAGAGAACTATCTCCCACATGCAGTAGTACTGTTGATGTGATAAATCTGGTCCAGGGCGAGGGTGGCAGGACGGACTTAAGGCAACGGCCATATATGTTTCTGGGCTGGAAATGTGGAGTGTCTACTGAGTGTGGATGCGGAGTATGAAGGTGATCATGCGGTTGACTGTGGGACTATTGTAAATATCTCAGGTGGACGGTCATGTGGCAGTGGCAGTAGATGTTGAGGATGAGGTCTGTGAATGCACCCTGGATGTGCGCAAGTACTCCTGGAGTCTGGCCCTTGTTACTGTGTAGAGGGTTATCTGTAGTTGAGGTGGCTGGTGTTGTAGACTTGGGTGTCTGTCTGTCTTGACTAGGAGTGGATCTATCTGAAGGTCATGTCCAGGTCTGTTAGCGCTTAATAAAAACGACTTTCATTTCAATTCATTTCATTTCATGTGTAGGGATTTGCAGCATGAGGGAGTGATGGTGTGGACTTTGAGAACTGCATGCAAAGGGACCCCACGTTGGGTAAAATGTGTGGAAAATAAATGAATATGAATATCATTGTAGACGTCTTAACCAAATTGTGTGTGTAGGCTTGGAGATCTGAAGATGATAGTTACACTGAGGATGGTCAGGGTGTTGGTGTACACCCGGATGTGCAGATGTCTGACAATGCTGAGTGTGTCCTTGGTGTTGAATGTGACTCTGAGGGTGTACCTCATAAACTTTGGCCTATCATAATCCTGGATTGTGGTTGAGTACACTGTGGTTGGTCTACTATCCGTCTGTGATGGCAGTGTAGAAGAAGTGTGCTGAAGTTGCGTACTACCACGTCACAGTAATGAAACCAATGTGTGGTGCTGTTGTATTGATGAGATAACAGGGTACAAAGTGGTGCTGGTGGAAGTAGCGTGTGTGCAGTACGAGGCACATGACCTGGTTTAATGTACATGCACTGTTATGTGGTGCAGCGCAATGTTGTATGTATCATTTGCACACACAGCCTGAGAAGCTATCATGGGTGCGCTTAGGGGTTGCCTGATACCAGGTGGATGATTGTCTGGTGTTTACTGTGTGGAGGGTGGCATGAGCATGAGTCTGTTGTGTCACCTGCATCATGGAATGACCAGAGTGTCTTGCAGTGTGCACGTTGCAGGTGTTGACGGTCCTGCCTATGGCATGGAGGTGGTGCAACAGTGGCACAGACAAGCTGCGGCATGCTTCTGGACTGGATGGTTGGAGGAGTATCTTGTAGGTGTGTGTGTGTTGCAGAATCGGGGCACTCGGTGTAGCATTGTCATTGGGGATGCAGCAGCAGGAGGAAGTGAACATATGACGGCAGAAAGGTTGCAACAACATGCTAGAGTAACACACAAAGACAAGTATTATTGCAAGGCACTAAGTTACATGTGTATGTAAAGGAAGTAGTGTCTGGTTACCCACGAGTCACTGCAAGAAAATGGGTGAACAATCACCAATGAACATGGTCACAGGATTAGGCAACAAAAGGCTAAGTGGGCCACAGGACACACAGCGTCATCAGGTGTAGCCTGAACGTTGTGGGTAGCAAGCTAAACAACACATACTCAACCATGTAGATCATGCACAATATGGTCCATTACCCATTACAAACAGCATGCATCTTCCAATAGCCCCTTGGTCTGAGTCCAATTGACAGACACAAAAGGGTGATATGGGGAGGGAAGGAGAGGATGGGAAAAGCAGGGAGGGAGATCTGAAACAAAGTTAAACAGGCATAAGGATTCCACACTTCTTGTCACTGAGTCACAGAATAGCTCAGAAAAATATACTGTAAAAGTCACACCTGTGAAGTGTGACCACAGCCACAGAATCATATTTTGGATCACAGATTTTGCAATGATATGAGATCTGAGGATTGAACAAGCAAACATAATGGGAAGCAGAGCTTGCCACATAAATGAAGGCTGTTTAATGGTCACGTGGCTGCTCCAACGCAATTAGATCCTAGCAGTCATCAACTACATCACAGTGTATGATTGCGGCTGCAAATTTTTTCAAATTTAAGGTGTAGCAGTGCTACTCCCATAAAGCCAACAATGGGTAGTTCGCCCTGTGAAACGTTGAGGATCATGAATGGAAATTACACATCACCCGCAAGATACGTAGGAAGCTCATCCAACGAGGAAGGGAATTATGTAAACACAAGGAAGGCCTGCAGGAGCCATTCACTGGCTCTCCCAACTGTGACAAACAATACTAAACATGACAAGCAGGTGGGAACAAACTTAACTGAGAGCAATGAGTAGCAGACAAACACTACCATCCCTACCATGACCAGGACATGCAGCACATCACAAGAGGATCCTGGGATAAACGTCACCCGACTGGTTCCACGGAAGCCAATAGATTTGCTACAGCACAAGGTTGTGATGTCATCAGCACAACATACCTGGCATCATGGGAATTGAAAGTTAACATCAACTTACAGAGAAGGCTTGCAAAGCTGTGTTCTCCACCGGCACTTCGGTTGCGACATGACAGTGACATGACATACTGGCACAATGGGTAATGCATCCATACAAACAGACTCACAGGACAGTTGAACGAACATGTGGAACATACCCTGGAACACACCTACACAACATGGTTTTGAGGAAATCCAACTGTACTGGTGAACAAAGTTGAGGTGATAAGCCAGACACATCCAGCTGCACACAGTTAGTCTGCAATTCCCAACAGGTTGTGATGTCCCACACAATGTCAACACGTGCCATCAGCAATGTGTCGTTGGCCAGTTTAATACACATTGATGTATTCACCAGAGTCACAACCCAACAGCAGTTGACTGTCAATATTGGTGACTGTCCTGTCATGGGAGTGTAGCAACATGAAATTTCCTCCATGGTAATGAGACAGGTATGTATGGTCACACAACATGCTCATGAACATTTTTCACACATTCAAACACCATGCCAATCCAAAATGGCCTGCTTGTATTCCTTACCCAAACTGACATTTCCACAGGTCCATGCATGGAACGCTGAATCGCCACACGTTGCAATCATCATGAGAAATAGCAGGAGGACTAAGATGACACAAACAGACAACAGGCAGGGTGACCTGAGAATGACAGGCACACAAGCGTTAGCGTCCAGAATATTTCCATACAGACATGGTCATGTAGACTACACTAACAATGTAGTACACTTGTCAATTCCAATATCACTCATTGTGCATCTGTGTGTCATGACATCAGCATTTGTGTGACACATTACAAAAAACATCAAAGTGACGTTGCGTACAGTTAGCTGGACACCCACTATGCTACACATGCTACTCTATGGTCTAAGCTAGCACACTATTTTTAAGTGACTCACCATTAAGAGAAAAAGTTGCCTATGAGCTGACTCCGGATATCATCCTCCTCCTCCTCCTCCTCCTCCTCCTCATCGCGGCAAAGGCCTTCTTGCTCAACGGGTGGATGTTCCAGCTCCTCAGGATCCAGGAAGAGTGGCACGGCCTTCTCTACTGCCATGTTGTGCAGCATGCAGCACACAATGAAGATGGCATGTTGGGATATTCCGCGTCTCCTACAAATATACATCATGTCAATGAGTGTGTCATGAGATGCCATTTGAAAATACTATGACCTTGAGACATACATGAGAAACAGAGTATAACCACCAACAAGACATGCCCGATGGTTGCGCAGCTGCAGCATCATCTGTGGTACCCTGCTATGCCTCATGATGAATGCATCATTGCACGATCCTGGAAAACGTGCACAAACATGGGAAATCAGCATGTTAGCAAGACACACCACCAGGGCATTTATAGAGTGGTACGGTTTCCTGTTGAGGTTGGCCTGTTCCTGAGCTTGTGGTGGCACCAAGGCCACATGTGTTCCATCAATTGAGCCAATTACATGTGGCATCTGTCCCAAGGCATAAAATTCACCCTTGACATCTGTCAACTCTTCTGGAGTAGGAAATTTGATAAATTCATCAATGTGGCCCAACATAGCACCTAACACATCACGTAGGACACGGCTGAACATGGTTTGGGACATCCCCCCACATCAGCTATGGTGAATTGGAACGTACCTGTAGCAAAGAAATGTAGGGCTGTCATCACCTTTAGCTTGGGTGTCAGCGCTGTTGGATACCTGTGTAGTGGTTGGAGATGTGGTTCCAGCCTGTCTGTCAAGTCCTGTATCAACTCCTGAATGAATCGGTAACGGCGGATGCAGTCACGTTCCCTCATGGTCTCCAAGTCTGGAAAAGGCCTTGGTAGAGGCGGTGCCCTGCACGACATATTTAGGAGTAATTGGGAAAATACTATCAGACAACTACGATAACAATGGACATAGCATAAGCAACACTGCTACAACACATAAAATCACTATTGACTCTGGCGTGGCCAATACATCCAGGACACATATGGCAGTTAGCTGGCACTCCACCATGACAACAGATACACCTGTTGTCTGTGAAATGAACATCACATGCACACAAATGAGCTGCTGTGCTGGTCGGAGTAAGCAGGACAATATATCACATTAGTGACACACCTCACCTGACCTGCATAAGAAGGTTGGCATCACATCCAGACAGCTGACTGCAAGGCACACAGCCATGTCACATCACATCACTGCCATGTGTGCGCATCGTCTCTGAATTGTGATGGTGCCATGCGTGAGCGTGTGCAATGTACATTCCCCCAGCGTCAACTCCAGCCTGTGGAAGGCACCCTGTACAACGCACTGTCCCCCTGCGTCAACTCCAGCCTGTGGAAGGCACCCTGTACAACGCACCGTCCCCATGTGTCAACTCCAGCCTGTGGAAGGCAACCTGTACAATGCACCATCCCCCTGCGTCAACTCCAGCCTGTGGAACGCACCCTGTACAAAGCACCGTACCCCGCCATTGCTGTATGTGTGTGTGCGCATCTTTTCACTATTGTAATCGTGCCATATGCGAACGGACCGCACCCCACCATTGCGTGTGTGTGCGCGCATCGTTTCACTATTGTAATCGTGCCATACACATACGCGAGCGGACCATACCCCACCATTGCGTGTGTGTGTGCGCATCATTTCACTATTGTGATCGTGCCATACGCGATCGGACCTTACCCCACCATTGTGTGTGTGTGTGTGTGCGCGCATCGTTTCATTTTTGTTATCGTGCCATACGCGAGCGGACCGTACCCCACCATTGCGTGTGTGTGAGCATCGTTTCACAATTGTAATCGTGCCATACGTGAGCGGACCGTACCCCACCATTGCGTGTGTGTGTGCGCGCATCGTTTCACTATTGTGATTGTGACATACGCGAGCGTACCGTACCCCACCATTGCGTGTGTGTGTGCGCATCATTTTACTATTATATATGTGGCCATCGCGACGGAAAACGCACCGTACTTGTGTGGGGATCCCAGAAAATACATAGGGAACACCTAGGGGACGAGTAGAATGCCCAAATGAAGGCTGTTTGTCAAGGAAACTGAGATTTGAGTGTGTGCTACAGGTGTCCTGCAAAATTCAGTTGGGCAAAACTATACAATGTTGCAAAATTTGTTGTGGAGCTAAAGCTCAATTTTTAAACCATGCAAATGTGTGTCAGGGCCTTATGTGGAATGGGATTGGATGAAACATAGGATGCTAAGTAATCTGGCCTATCACACTCTACTCCTGAGACTGACAGCCCCTCAGCAGCACTGATTTAAGGCTGCATGTGGCTGTGAGAGGGCACTTGCCTGCACAACATTGGAGTGGACTACACTGCTGCTGTCTCTGCTTTTCCTGGACCCTGATTTTGCTGACCATGGAGAGGGAACCTGCATTCAGTGAGGAGGAGAACCAGGCCCTGCTGGATGCCATCCTACCAAACTACAGCAAGCTGTATGGGGAACCAGGGGAGCAGGTGAGTGATGAATGTGTGAGTGTCACTACAGCCATTGTGTATTTGTGGAACAGACATGCAATGTGGTTTTGAGTTAGTGCCGGGTGTGGACATTGTGGTATCTCCCATGCAGTGAATGATGTTGTTCAATGGTGTTCACTGCTTAGCTGCATTGTGCTAACTGTGACATTTAATGCAATGTGATTCACACATTCTGCTGTGCCACACCTTGACAGTGTTATTACCATGATTTACTGAGGTGTAACAGTGTTCCCCCCAGAGTGACAGATGAATGTACTCACTGGTGTTAATTGTTTTTTGTGACCTGTGTGGATGTTGGCCAAATGCATGGTTTGAACTCATGGACATTGAAGAGTGTGAATGTTTGTTGTCACCTGGCAAAGTGTGTATGTGATGTTTTGCAACACAGCTGCATGTAATGTGCCACAGCTGTAGCCATCTGATGTGACAAGTATGCAGTGTCGTGTGCATGACTTGGACAGTTAGCATGACGCCTGTGTCACATCTTTGTCAAGTGTGACATGTGCTTGTCACTGTTGACACTGACAAGCGGATGATGTGTGCTAGGGTGTGTATGTGTGGTCTGCTGAGGGTTCTTGGGTGTAGTGGGATATGTGACAGCATGTCACGTGCTGTCCACCACGTGCTGTTGCATGTCTTGTTCAGTGTGTTACATGCTCAGTGAGTGGTTTTCACACCTTATGGCATCTGTTGCCTTTAAAAGGCATGTAGTGCATTCGTGTTTGCTCACAGTCCACATTCACATGGACAATGTTGCAAGTCCTGTCAGCATCCTATGCCCTGTGGTCATTGTCAATGTGGTGCAGGTGTGTGTCTTTGGGACATGGAGCAGGTGTACTTATGTTGTTTCACTTTGTCTTCCTGACAGGTAACTGCTTATGAGAAGGGGGAGATCTGGTCGGACATCGCCAGGGCTGTCAAGTCTGTGGGGGGCCCTCGCCGAAGGATCCATAACATCAGGAAGAGGTGGCAGGACATCCGGTGCTGGACCCTCCGTATTGCACGGGTCCAGCTGAAGCTTGAAGCTCCACGCCGGCATGGCGGCACCCGTCACCTCACCCCCCACATGCTCCGGGTCCTGGAAGTTGTTTTTCCTGACCTCCATAGGCAGTTGCAGGAGGGACAGCAGCAAGGAGGGGGTAGGTACATGTCTGTTTGTTGTCATGTGTGTCACATGCTACCTGCGGTGCTCTGAAGCCTGGTAACACTCCCACACGTGGGGTGGTCTGGTCAGACAGGCAATGTATGCATTGTATTTTCAAATCCACATATTAGGCTGATGCTATTTTACATCCCTTCCCCTCCTCCACATGTGTCCCCTGCCTTGTGTATTTTGTTTTTGCACATGTACTCCTAGGGTGCAATGTATTAGTATGCATATTGCTTAGCACATCATCATGTTGGTGGGTGGTCTGTGACACATGTTGGTACCTTACCTGTTCCGCAACCTGTGCACTGTGTTTGCCCTTCATGATTTTTGTGAATGATCATGAGTCTCAACATGGAGTTCAGCACGGGTATGCCTCAGTGGCATTTGTCCCTGGTATACTTTGTATTTCTCATGTGTTAGCTACATGTGCACACTGTACATGTATACAAAATTTGGCTTGGGCATACTCACACTGGGCAGTGCCTGTGTGTCTATTCACAAGAATATGTTGCTGGTTGTCTGTGACTAATATGGATGTGCAGGCACACAAGGTGACCTTGGGTTTTTTAAATTGAAGCACAGTTATTGATACCCTGATTCTGAGTTTTCACTTCTTGAGCTGTATCACTCACATTGACGGAGTGATGGGTGTGTTGGGCAGGAGAGGTGTGATGAGCCTGCCTGTTTAGCCTTGTCAGTGGTGAGCTGTGTATGTAATTTCTGATGTGAAGTCATCTCTATGCACTTACCCAGTGATGCTGGACAATGCTGTCATTGCTGGCTTTACAGGCTATGTCGTTTGCTCACAGAGATGATTTTTCGGCATAGATTTGTGCAACATGTATGTATTGGTGTTCCAACGCAGTTTTGTCTGGGTGTGCACACTACTGTGTTCACATTTCCCATGTTGTTGAGGGTGTGTCTACAATGCTGCAATGATTTGGATATTCACAATTGCAGGCACATTAGCTTAGGCATTGTTCTGATTTTGGACATGTGGGCCAATTCACTTGACAGCCTGTGTGTGTTATGTGCTAGCAACTGTATGATCTGGTGATAGATGCCCCTGTGAGGAATGTCACAAAAGGGGGTGGTGATGGAGGGATCATTTGTACCAATCAAACACTCACACAAAGTCAACAGATCAGGGTTTGATCCATCACCGTTCTGTTGGCCACTCTGCCACCCCAGTTCAGACATGGTCATGTGCAAATCAGTCTGACCATGTGCCTCATGGGAACAGTCCAGCCCGAACTGCCAAGGCATGCCTTCCCTGGACTGGCAACAAGCTTCCTGGAACCGGTTTCTGGCATTACAGCCGTCTTCAGCCATGCTTGCTTGAATCCAGATCATGGTTTCACGCAAGCCTGGCTGAAGATGGCTGTGATGCCAGTGACTGGTCCTAGAAAACTTGTTTCCGGTCCAGGGATGGCATTACATGGCAGTTCGGGCAGGACTGTTTCCCTGTGGCACTGGGTCATAAAGATTGGCACATGACCATGTCTGTACTGGGGTGGCAGAGTGGGCAACAGAACAGTGATGGATCAAAACCTGATCTCTTGACATACAGTGGATCATCATTGTGACTCTCATTCACGTTGTGGCCTGGTCTGTTACTTGTATCCTTGTATCCAAGGAGCATTGTGTCTATTACAACTGCACAATAACAGTCTTAAATATGTGCTGAGTTATGTGGCATGTTACTCATGATGCATGCCATGATTTGAAATGTGCCCAAAATATTTTGTGCTCATGTGTCTGATGTGTACAGGTGACTGATACATTCTTTTAACTTCTCCTTGCCAACAGCATCATCAACCGAAACTGGAGGAGACGCAAGCACGGACTAGGCAGAGGGACCCAGCCGCAGTGCCACCAGCTTTGAGGAGTCGGAGGGAGGCAGTGGCACAGAGGGTGAGGGGAGTCAGACGGCCGGACCCCATGACCAAGACACATCATACCATGTGGACAGCTCGGCTTCAGACTCCCAGGAGGAGGGGGAATACGCAGCTACAGCATCTGCGCCCACTCTGTCTGTCCTCTCCTCCTCCAGACCCATCTCCAACCTCCCAGTTGCTAGGGTCCCTTTGGTCCATGCTGCGCTCCGTGTCTCCTTCGACTCCGGCACCGCAACCCCTGCCCCTGTCTCCCCTGCTGTCCTCAGTGCTGAGTCTGTGGACCTACTCCGGCAGATTCAGGTTGGTCAGACGTCTATGCTGACTGTCCTCCATGGTCAAACACGAATCTTGACACAGTTGTTGTCATTCATGGAGGGCATGTCAGCTAACATGTCTGATCAACATCGGAGTTTGTCGTACATAGAGTCAACACTGACGGCAGCACTTGCGCTCCTGCAGCGTCACCCCCCCCCCCCACTCCTTCAGACCCATCCACATCCCCCTTTCCGATACCTGTCCACCATACACGCAGACGCACCAGAACACACACCCCAACAGAGACACCCAGCACACCCACACGGAAGTCAAAGCGCAGATCTCCAGGCACACAATCTCAGGGGGATGTAGGCACACCCACAGGGAGAGGGGTCAGACATCATACACGCAGCCACATTCATTTTCTGCAAGACGCAGAACCCTCTACCTGGCAGCGTTGGCTGCTGTGTGCAGCAGTGTGTTTGTGAGCAGCTTTTCAGAACCACTCGCCACTGAGGAGGATTCCACCACCCTGGCACCCACAACACCTACCCTTCCCTCTACTGTCCCTGCGGTACCGGACCCTGTCCCTGATGATGCCCCCCACGGGTCACCGACCCTTTGATTCATTTGTGTGCAGGCAAGTTTGGGGTTGTGAGACTCCACTATCTCCCCCAACAACAAATGTGATTTTGGACTGGCCATTGGCCTAGTAATATCCGGGACTGATTACTAACATCTTTTTCCTTTGCTGCTGAATAAAGCATTTTATTTTTCTTTCCATTTGGATTTCTGGTACTTGCTTTAGGCGCTGGGTGCCTAGGAGTTGTTGTCATGGTAATGTTTAGGGATTGTGTAGGATGTCTATTTAATGATGTTGATGAGTTGGACGATGGTATCTATGTGCCTTCACAATGTTGCAGCAATTGCTCTTTGTTTGTGTGTGTTCAGTTTGCATAAAGACATAGTCCCAAAGTGTGTCACTTCCTCAGTGACACATGTGATCTTCACTACAGCCAGTTGCACAATTGTTGTGTTGACCTTTGTATAGATTTCCTATTTCTTTGTACATTACCTTCAGCAATGACCATGCCTGCTCACAAATGAATTCTGAACATTGGTCTGTGCCATCCAATCTACTCACTGTGCTTGGGTTTGTAGTATGCAGCAATGCCTTCAGGGAGACCATCATACTTTTTCACAGTATGCATGACAATGTTATCAGGCTTGACCTTATGATTCAATTTTAATGCAGCTAATTTGTGCAGACAAATAACATTTCGGTGCTTTGTATCTAGGGGTTTTCTACCCTGTTCCTTCCATGAGGGGGTACATGTTTCACCACCTGGACATTTACATCATGGCCGGGATGTACATGACACTTTATTAGTCCATTTGTGCTTCATTTGTTTGGTGGTCTGTTATATGACTACATACTATTGAGTCATGATGGAGGGGTGTGTGGGTGCCTGCCAACTCCATGGGTGGATATGCATGTGGGATCAGACAAAAAACACACATGTGGTGTGTCACGCAGTGTGTGACAGGATACCATCCTCCGTGGGTTAGGGCACTGCTGTGAGTGATGTGTTGATATGCAACTATCATGAGTGTTAGAGGTTAGGGATGTACACATACAGGCATGTAGTTGTTGTATGATGGTGGAAATGCACACCCCTATGACTGAGCACTGCTGGGAGTCATGACCACCCACCCCTCCTATGCCTGGGCCTTGCTGGGAGTCATAGCCACCCACCCCTCCTATGTCTGGGCCTTGCTGGGAGTCATAGCCACCCACCCACATACCACACCCATACTGTTGGGCACTGCTGGGAGACATAGACACCGACCCCTCCTATGTCTGGGCCTTGCTGGGAGTCATAGCCACCCACCCCTCCTATGTCTGGGCCTTGCTGGGAGTCATAGCCACCCACCCACATACCACACCCATACTGTTGGGCACTGCTGGGAGACATAGACACCGACCCCTCCTATGTCTGGGCCTTGCTGGGAGTCATAGCCACCCACCCCTGCTATGTCTGGGCACTGCTAGGAGTCTTAGCCACCCATCCACATACTGTTAGGGAATGCTGGGAGTCATAGCCACCCACCCCTCCTATGTCTGGGCCTTGCTGGGAGTCCTCTGCACACACCCCATACTGTTGGGCACTGCTGGGAGTCATAGTCACCCACCCCTCCTATGTCTGGGCCTTGCTGGGAGTCATAGCCACCCACCCCTCCTATGTCTGTGCCTTGCTGGGAGTCAAAGCCACCCACCCCTTCTATGTCTGAGCACTGCTGGGAGTCCTAGCCACCCACTCCTCCTTGCTGGGAGTCATAGCCACCCACCCACATACTGTTAGGCACTGCTGGGAGTCATAGCCACCCACCCCTCCTATGTCTGGGCCTTGCTGTGAGTCATAGCCACCCACCCCCATACTGTTAGGCACTGCTGTGAGTCACAGCCACCCACCCCCATATTGTTAGGCACTGCTGGGAGTCATAGCCACCCACCCCCATACTGTTAGGCACTGCTGGGAGTCATAGCCACCCACCCCGCCTATGTCTGGGCCTTGCTGGGAGTCATAGCCACCCACCCCTCCTATGTCTGGGCCTTGCTGGGGGTCATAGCCACCCACCCCTCCTATGTCTGGGCCTTGCTGTGAGTCATAGCCACCCACCCTTCCTTTGTTTGGGCACTACTAGGAGTCATAGACACCCACCCACATACTGTTAGGCACTGCTGGGAGTCATAGCTTCCAACCCCTCCTATGTCTGGGCCATGCTGGGAGTCTTAGCCACCCACCCCCATACTGTAAGGCACTGCTGGGAGTTATAGCCACCCACCCCCATACTGATAGGCACTGCTGGGAGTCATAGCCACCCACCCCTCCTATGTCTGGGCCTTGCTGGGAGTCATAGCCACCCACCCCTCCTATGTCTGGGCCTTGCTGGGAGTCATAGCCACCCACTTCTCCTATGTCTGGGCACTGCTGGGAGTCATAGCCACCACCCACATACTGTTAGGCACTGCTGGGAGTCATAGCCACCCACCCCACTGTGGAAAATTAGATTTCGATGTGAACATTACCGGCGCCATCTTGTCCAAACCTGGGCCCGTACGAGCGCGTAAGCGGCAGCCATCTCAGACACCATGGCCACTTCGCACACTGCCGATCGCCTGCACGTCTCCCTGACCTCGCTAACATCCCCCGCACGCTGGCAGCCCCCATGCACACATGCCTGAACCATAAACGCATCCACAGCGCGACCCTGCCCCGGAGCCACTTCCCGTGCCGGACCCACATACCCTTTCATCTCTTTCACACAAGCAGCACCTTTGACAACCCCTTCCCCTGCACCTGATTGTTCGATCCGATCCCAGGCCATCACCCAACCCTGCGGATACAGTTTATTGCCCCCATACTGTAGGCTCTCGCCTCTCATGAAAGGAGCCGGGATTAATAAGTGTCACCACCTCATGAGATCTAACCGATTGCACACATTTCGGTTCCTGACGGAATGTCCAGCTGTGCGATAGTCATCACCTGCTGAGATTGGGGTGGGGGACCTCCACTGTGAATACGTGTGGGAACGAGCCTGAAGCGGGGATTCCAGAAATGTCTTACTGTGCTTCAAAGTAATGTCAGGAATGTGCTATCTTGTAATAATGTAATAAACCACTGTATAAAAGGCCACGCCACAGAGATGCAGTTAGAGAGCACCTCGAGACGATACCCTGTTTGTCCTATCTGACGTGCTTTGCTCCGGAGAAATTAAAAACCTGTTTCCTGCTTTCCAGTTTCCTGCGCCCGCCTCTTTATTTGATAATTATTGAGTGGTTCAGAGGCGACTAACGCCAAGCAGTGCTTGAGGATACCTAGAGAAAAACTGCTTTTCCACAATTGCCGTCCATACGCGGGGCCCATCAGCGACACGTGGGTCCAGTGAGAGAGGTCCTAACGACAAAGTGAACGACTACAACGATCGGGAAGAGCTCCTGCCCGAAGGACCCTCGTCTGGCAGCCGATCATCCGACCTTCACCGGTTCTGGACAGACCTTTCTCGAGCGATCTACGGACCTGACTGGGATCCCACAGGAGTGCCGCGGCAATAACGGAGAATAGAGGACGATCGGGCGCTGGAAGTGGAAGACGAGAAACTGTCCATACGGTCCGGGTAAGGTCGTGCAACACGACTCTTTTGTTTGATTGATTGATTGATTGATTGTTCGGAAAATACTAGTATTACTCATTGATTGGCTCGTTTAGCCTCCGTTGCTACTTGATTTATTGGTTGTTTTTGAGATATTCTCAGTTTTCAAACAACGAAGAATAGAAATATTCTGTCTAGTCTTTGCAGATAGTGGAGGATAGGTAGTGCAGACCTTTGTCCACCATTGTTTGAGATCTTCACTTGTGCGATTATACGTCATGCCTATCTTCTCCCCACTGATTGGTAGTTGGTTTAGCCCGGATCGTTTATTAGAGGTAGATCATCCAGCTCCACTGGAAGGCACCCCTAATAAGGACAAGTTTACGAAGTATGGACTAGTCGCCGTAGCTTATAGTAAGTTATGGCATAAAAATACTAAAAATGATCAAGAAAATCAGTGGCCAATGATAGGATCTTTTGACCTTGATAAAATAGAAGCGCTAGAGATATCCCTTCGCAAAAATAAAACCACGCTTACCATGCTTGATAGTCTCGGCATGTGGTGCAAAGAAGCAACGCAACCAAAAAGAGAGACGAAGTGAAAACCGATAAAGAATTGCGAAAAGCAGCACACCTAGCTGGTAGAAAGCTAGAAGAGGAAATAAGAGAAAAAGAAAGAATAAAAAGAGAACGAGAGTCAGAAACATCGGGCCAATGTCCTGTTAGAACACCCTCTATGCTTTACCTTGAACTTCCATCAAAACAAAGGACAGATGATGACTTACTTCTAGGTCCCCCAATCATCTATATGCCTCCTCCTTATGCCCCCACCCATCCTTTAGCACAGCACCTACAATCCCAAAACCTAACTGAAGGTAGCACCAGGGCCTCGATACCCACGGCCTCCGCGCCGACCGAGCCTCTCGTGCTAAACCTCGTATCAAAAGAAGCCTCAGATAAACCTGAAACGAAAGAAAAAGAACCAGCAAGAATTCTCCGTTTGAACAAAAATGAACGAGCGGGCATTGATAAAATAGTTAAAACATTAGTGGATTGAAAAGAGACGGAAGAATATATATCGGACATATGTAACTCGTATGCCGACAGCCATAAACGACATTTTATTGTAGGCTTTTTGCTATCATACTCTCACAGCATACGAAGAAAGGTATAGAGATAAAAGACCCGAATGCCTTGCAACTCTGTATAGGAAGGCAGATATCGGAGATGAGAGTGAGTATGATCTGGCGGAACTTTTCTCATACACACTAGAAGTCTTCTGCCACCTCATAGAACAAGGACAAATAGTCAAAGGCACAACCCCTGTAACGATCGAATCCCTGGCAGAAAAATTAGACACTATGATGCCCATAAAAGAAGCCGCTCCCTACTGGGTTCCCCCAAGAGGTCAGGGAACTCATGATGATATAAACCACCAGGATGCTAAAGGAAGGGTAGTGTACAATTGGTTATACCAACCCTGGGATAGACAAGACATCCTGACCTTCCGTAAATCTTTGCCGGACTTGCGAAAGAACCCTACTGCTTTCTACACAGAATTAGGTACCGCCTTAGGATCGTCAATGACCCTAGCCGATATAGACTTGTTCTTTGGGCTATGTCTGCCAGCTGATGTGTGGAACCAAATCCGGAAAGTCGACCACCTTGACCTGTTTGGACATACCTGGGGACAACTCGATGTCATAGACAAACAACGAGATCCTGGACAGAAACCCCTGAAAGCTATACTGGAACTCCCAGATAAAATTGTGCAGAAAATAAAGACTCTAATCCCTGAGAAAAAAGGTAGACTGGTCAATAGTAACAGCTTGCCGCCAAAAACCCTAAGACGACGTCTCTGAATATTTTCTCGGTTCGAAACGGTGTTCTCCGATTACAGTGGCCAGGACATGACTACTGCAACCGGACATCACTTATTTGTGCAGAATTATGTTAAGGGTCTGTTGCCAGAAGTTTCGCAGAAACTGCAGACTAGCGAGAGTAGTTGGGCGGCCTCAAAGCCTGCGGCCATCCTTCAGATGGCCCAGTACTATGAACACCAGAAGAATGAAAATTATAGAGCCTCAGAGAAGAAAAAGAAAGACTTAAAGGAGCGAGTCATGATAACTCAGTTACAAGGAGTGAGTTTAGGGAAAGAACCATACAAGCAAAACTATCAGCAAAATGTCCCTAGAAACCCACCTCCTAGAAGTAATGCACCCGCACTCTACGCTGGACGTAGAGGTTTAGGCGAGAACCAATGTGCATTCTGCAAAGAATACGGACATTGGAAGTCTCAATGCCCGATCCTGTTAGAGCTGAATTGGAACATAGTTAAAGTTGAAGTTGAAAAGGTCTTGTATAGCGCTCTACTACCAAGCGGTTTCTTGCCGCTGCAGACAGAAACTAAAACTGAGGAAGGAAGAGGGTGAGATTTAAGGAGTATAAGACAAAGAAAAAAGATGAGTTTTCAAAGCAGCCCGAAAGTCCAGATAGGAAGGGATGGATCTTTGTCACAGGAAGTGAATTCCAAAAAAGGGGGGCAAGGATCGAAAACCTGGAGCCACCCGATTTCTTCTTACGAAATCGGCGGACCAAAAGAAGGAGCTGGGTGGAGGATCGAAGATGTCTAGCAGGAACATATGCAGTGATCTTTGATCTGATGAAAGCAGGGGCAATGCCAGCTAGAGACATGAAGGTCAGACAACCCAGCTTGAAAAGTGAGCGCTCCTTGACAGGGAGCCAATGAAGAGTCTTGAGCAGAGGGGTGGTATGACTAGATTTGGGGAACCTAAAAATGAGGCGAGCCGCTTGATTTTGGATGAGCTGCAAACGATGACATTCATAGGCTGGAACGCCCACAAAGAGGGCATTACCATAATCTAGTCGGGAGAGGATCATAGCCGAGACAATGAGTTTGAGGGCTTCAGCCGAGAAGTAACGTTAAACTTTACGGATAGTTCTAAGGGAAAGAAAACAAGAAGAGACTACTGTGTTTATCTGGGGGTGTAAGGAAAGGTCCTGGCTGACCTTGATGCCGAGGGTTCTGACAGAGGCAGAGGGAGAAGGGGGGAAACCAAGGATGGGGGGGCCAGAAAGCAGAGGACCAAGGGTTGGAGGGACCACCGATAAGAACCAACTCCGTCTTATCGGGATTCACTTTGAGTTGATTGAGATTCATCCAGTTATAGATGAAGGTAAGAGTGGAATGAACCCTGGAGACTGATTCGGGAGAAGAGGAGAGATTGAAAATAAGCTGGAGGTCATTGGCGTAATTAAACGCTGTGACCTCCATATCATGTAAAGCAACAATAAGGGGGTGTATGTAGAGATTGAACAGAAGAGGGGAAAGGGAGGAACCTTGGGGTACCCCACAGGAGACGGGGCGGGTGGGTGCAAGAAAACCTTCCAAACGAACGGCCTGAGTTCGGCCTGCTAAAAAAGAGGTAAGCCAAGACAAGGCCGGCGCCCCTGACACGGTCGAGAAGGATGGAATGGTCGACCGTGTCAAAGGCCGTGGACAAATCGAGTAGGACTAAGGCCTGGGGGAATTAGTGTCAGCACTACGTCTGAGCTCATCAACCACTGAGAACACCACAGATTCCGTAGAGTGTACAGGACGGAAAACGGCCTGGTGGTCAGCCAGGAGGTGATGAGTCTCAATGTACGTGGAGAGTGAAGAAGTGATATGGCTCTCTAAGATCTTACTCAAGAGTGGGAGGAGCGAAATCGGTCGAAAGTTAGAGGAAACAGTGGGGTCGGCACAAGGTTTCTTTATAATGGGGATAACCGTGGCTGATTTAAAAGCATCAGGTACACTTCCTGAAGTGATGGAGGTGTTGAGCAAGGTAATAGGGGGGCTGGACAGCAAGAAAAGATCTCCCTCAGGATATATGCCGGGCAGATGTCAGCGGGAGAACCCATTTTAACTTTGCCCAGGAGGGTATTAAAGGCTTCTTCCGAGATCAGCGGGAATTGGTCGAGAGAGGAAGGGGGCGGGGGAAGTGGAGGGCAGAAGAACAGAGAGGGTGCTGAAGGGATATTCCGTTTTATGGTGGTGATTTTCTCAGTAAATAATCGTTAAGTGTGTTACAGAGAGATTGAGAGGGAATGGGTCTAGGTGCAACTCTATCAGAGGCAGCGAGCTTGTGCACAATGGTAAAGATCTCTTTGGATTTGTTTGCTGCCTGAGAGACGAGAGACATAGCAAACGGGCCAAGGAATAGAGGACATGGACGAGGATACACAAACGACGCTAGTGACGAGAAGCCCGGTAGAATGAATACTTTTGACCGTTCCCGACATAGTCAGCACTAACAATCTGACTGTGACAGCGCTTATGACTTCGCATAGGACTGCCAAGGGCAAGGGAGGGATCCAGTCGAGCTCTATGTTGACTAGCAAGGCCCTTATGTCACCGCTAAGTTCCTAGGCACAAAGTCTTAATTTTTGGTAGACACGGGAGCAACACGTACTGCATTATCCAAACAACTGATTCCAAGGGCACCCTTGTCTGGCTCACATGTGACATCAATAGGTTTTGATGGTACGCCCTCCACCAACCCCTTGTCCAAACCAATCTCTTTTGATCTGGAAAATAATATCACCGACACAACATTCCTCCTCTCCTCCAATACCCCAGATGCCATTATGGGTCTGGACTTGCTGAAGCATTTTCGAGCAACTATCAGATGCTCACCCGACGGAGTCTGAGTCATTCTATATGACAACCCCAACCTGCTCAGACCTTGCCCCTCACGACACATGTCTGACGCAGACATGTAAATGTAAATGTAGAGTATTTATATAGCGCACTTCTACCCGGAGGCCTCGTAGCGCTGTATTCATACCGCTGTGGAACCCATTCTGGCTTTCCTGTGAAATGTCCACTCCTGGCCACCCCCAAGGTGAAGCCAGTCAGCCACAGCGCTGCTGGGGCCGTTGTGGAGATTAAGCAAGCTATTGCCCAGAGTCACAGAGTGGGACCCATGATTAGACTAGGCACGAGGCGAGAATTATCAGGTCCGGGGAGATTGAGTCCAAGAGCCACCGAGGCGGGAATTGAACCCTGGTCCCGGGCCAGACCTCTGCATCAGGGTCTGCCGCTCTAACCATTGAGCCACGCTTCTCCCTGCTAAGGTAAGGTGTCCCTGCTGGACACCTTACCTTCGTACTTATGGGCAAAGGCCGACTCAGACGTAGGACGAATGATGATAGACCCAGTGCATGTGACTGTACGACAGGACGCGACACTGCCGAAAATACCGCAGTACAAAATTTCACCCGAAGGCGAGAAAGCATTGGTAGAAATAATCCAGTCCTTAGTGAATGCAGGAGTGGTAGAAGAAATAGTCAGCAACATTTGCAACAGCCCTATCTTACCGATTATCAAGAAGCAAGGAGAGGGAGATGAGAAAGCATACCGCTTCATCATCGACCTGCGAGAAATCAACAAAATAGTTGTGCCACAGTACCCCGTAGTCTCTGACATAACCACCATTCTGACCCTGGTCCCGTCCACTGCCACCACATTTACCGTAATTGACCTCAAAAACGCCTTTTTCTCCATACCCATCCACCCAGACAGCCGCTACCTCTTCGGATTTACCTTAAAATCCCGCTCATATAGATTTTGTAGAGCACCCCAAGGGTACACTGAAAGCCCAAGCATTTATAGCCAGGCACTCAAGAGACAGTTGGATGCAGTTCAGTTACCGGACGGAGTGGTGTTGATACAGTATGTAGATGACATTCTTCTAGCGGCCGACACCACTCCCCTAGCAGTCACTGCCACCATTCAGCTCCTACATTTCCTTGTAGAGAATGGTCACAAAGTTTCCCGAAAGAAATTACAGTTTTGCAAACCCCAAGTGACATACTTAGGCCACCTCTCATCAAAAGAAGGAATTAAACTTACACTGACCGAATCCAGACCATTTTAGAAACCCCCATCCCTAAGAACCAGAAGCAAGTCCGCTCTCTGGTAGGCCTCACCTCATTCTGTCGACAGTGGTTGCCGAACTTGTCTCATTGTTAAACCTCTACTTTCCCTTCTAGCCAAAGATGTTCCCTTCCCACTCCCTTGGACCCCGAGTGCCAAACCTCTTTCAAGGAATTACGAGACGCCCTTTGTTCAGCACCCGTTCTAGGAACCCCTGACTACTCCAAACCCTTCTCCCTCTACACCCACGAAAGAGAAGGATGTGCATTATCTGTCCTGACGCAATCCATTGGCCCCAAACAACGCCCTTGTGCTTACTTCTCCGCCACTCTTGACCAGGTAGCCAGAGCTTTACCAGCTTGCCTACGAGCTGTAGCACCTGCCACTGTCTCGATACAACAGAGTGAGGGAATTGTACTTTCAAACCCCCTTACGGTATTAGTACCCCATGTTGTTGACACCCTCCTGAATCAGACCAAGACCCAACACCTGACTAGCGCACGACTGACTGGGTACGAACTAACTCTATTGGCACCACACATTACCTTGAAGCGATGCACCACTCTGAACCCGGCTACCTTGTTACCACTACCTGAGAACGACCCCAATGTCACTCCCCTACATGACTGTGTGACCCTCACTGACGAACAGACTAAGAGTAGGGTAGACCTCCGAGACATTGCCTTCCCAGAACCTGACGGAGAGCTATGGGTAGATGGCTCATGTATCAAACTCCCCGGCGGCACCACCTCAGCTGCATATGCCGTCACCACAGCCCGAACTGTTATTGAAACAGCCTGTATTACCCAATGATCCGCTCAGGTGGCAGAACTGATTGCCCTCACACGAGCGTGTATTTTAGCAGCAGGGATGACAGCAAACATATACACGGACAGCCAGTATGCCTTCGGGTGGTTCACCATTCTGGGCTTCTATGGAGAGAAAGGGGATTCCTGACCTCACACGGCACACCGATCTTACATGGAGATCTAGTCTCCGCCCTGACTGAAGCAGTCCTCCTCCCCAAGCAACTGGCAGTAATCAAATGCCAGGCGCATAAGAAAGTGACGGACATTGTAGGACAAGGGAATGCACTGGCTGACATCACTGCCCGAGCCACAGCCGAAAACAGAACGACGACACGAATGTACGCGACCAGGTCACAAGCAGAGAAATGGACAGACGCTAGGGAGACTATAAGAGACATCCAACTGACAGGTACGCCACATGAACTGACTGAATGGGCACGGTGGGACTAAAAGACGATGAAGGCTGCTGGAGGACGAAAAACACAGACAAATGTTTGCTACTTAACGCTTATCTGATCCCCATATTGACCATGGCACACTTACCCGCACACATAGAATCTGCCCCCATGACTGAACTGATTACTAGAGTATGGCACAACGACAAAATATCATATTCAGCGAAACGCTTAGTCCAGCAGTGCACGATATGCCTACAGCACAACCCAGGGAAAGTGACAGTAGTACCCCGGGGAGGGTTTGGGGTCCCTGAACATCCCTTCAAAATCCTCCAAATGGATTGCATTCAGCTAGAGAGGTGCCATGGTCTAAAATACGTACTAGTGATTGTGTGTGCGTTTAGCAAATGGGTGGAATCTTACCCCACTCGTGACAATACCGCTATCACTACTGCCAAGGTACTGTTGAAGGAGTTTTCCCCACGCTACGGCCTTTGTAGAATTTTGTGAAGCGACAATGGCCCCCACTTCGTAGCCGAAGTTATCCAACTCATATTGAAAGGGTTGGGTGTAAAACAGAAATTTCACGCAGTTTTCCACCCCCAATCTGCAGGCCTGGTAGAACGACACAACGCCACACTAAAACTAAAGCTAGCGTAGATAGTTGCCACCACAGGACTGAAATGGCCTGATGCCCTCCCACTGGCATTGCTATCAATGCGCTCCACTCCAACCAAACACTACCTGGCTCCGTACGAGGCTGTCTTCGGCCGGCCTATGAACATTTGGGCCGCGCCAAAGCCAACATCCATCCATGATGTCCCGGACATCCTAATGTCTGATTATCTGCACAATTTAACAAAAACACTAACTGTTATCCACCAACAGGTGCAGCAAGCCATACCAGACGCATCCAGGGGCCCCGGACACGACATCCAACCTGGGGACTACGTGTTGGTCTGAAATTTTCAAAGAATGAAAAGCTTGGAACCCAGGTGGACGGGCCCCTGGCAAGTCTTGATCACCACCCGAACTGCACTTCGAGTGGAGGGAAAGAGAAATTGGCTGCACGCGCACAACTGCAAACGAATATCCTCAACCCTGACAGCGACCGAAAACGTGGACACCCAAGAAGAGCTCCTGACGAAAGACCGACCAGCCCTGAACTGTTACCCAGAAACAGAGACACTTGAATTGGCCGAATTTCCCGATCCCACTGTGCCATCCAGTAAAGGGTACAACTTGCGATGAAAGGAGAGTGCTTCGGCCAAGCAGACCACTAACTAAGTCAAAAATCTCAGAGCGGTAGCTAACACTACAAAGGCTACCAGGAGAGACGCCAGACAAAGTATGTGGTCCTGCCAGTCACTGAGCCTCTTGAAGGTGATAGAAGATCCAGGACGACGGAAGACCCACCGTAAAGACCCCAAGACTGCCAAGCTGCACAGCACAAAGACAATTGCACTTTTCATAGCATCCCTCATCTGCCTCCTGCTGATGGTCACAGTTTGGATCATGGAAGAAAGTGCTCCCGCTCACAAGACAATGATACCCACTATGCAGCCCACCACCAAGAAAGAACATTATGTGGTCTCACTGTCACCCCCACCTCCGAGAACGACACAAAGAATTGTGGAATAATTAATTTGTACAATTGCTGCATCAACACAACCTTGCTGCCAATGCCACGAACTGTTGGATCTGTGGGCTGCTACCTCATGCAACTGAACACTCTATCCCCTTCATCCCTTCACCTTTCTCTGTTCATGGATCCTGCCTTGCTTGGCTAATACTCCTACAAGGGAGCTACAAGGACAATGCAACATCTGGTGAAACAATTGCACAGTTCTACAATGTGTTCTGGCTGAACAAAACAGGAATAACCTCTGCTCCCTTTTGCCCTCTGACATCCAACACCACTTTTCAAATGAATATCCCAGAAAAGGAACAAATCGAAATGCAGGTGTTCAACAATCCAGCCAGACCCACCTTCTCATATCTACGAAAACGGACTGCTGCAACTCTGACTGTGACCCTATCTGTGGTGAACGTCGCGGGCCTTGTTTGCATTGAAGGCCATGGGACGAAAATCGTGGGCCACAGCTCCTGGCCCATAAAAAGAACTTTGAACACTGTCGATCCTCCTTCGTTTGTTGCTTCACCAAATATGTACTTTGTCTGCGGTACAAAAGCTTACACCAGGCTCCCAAAGGGCTGGGGGGGCACTTGCTACATTGCCTTTGTCCTTCCACCAACATACGTGGCACCAGCAAATCAGCACAGACAGAAACGCTCAAAAGACACAGAGCAAGCAGACTCCACCGCATCACAGTTCCTCGATGCAGCAAAAGGACTCATTCCACTTTGGGGTCCGATGGCAAACAGTCGAGCCATCCGACATCTGACCCAAGCAGTCGAAACAGCATTAAACATCACAGCTGGCATCCTCACCAACAACACAGTTGAACACCAGGCGGTCCGCCTGATGGCTCTACAGAACCGTCTTGCCTTAGACGTGGTGCTAGCGGATCGTGGATGAGCATGCCGCATCATCGGAGCCAGCTGCTGCACCTTCGTACCGGATAATTCACTGTCAGTTTACAAGGCAATCGAACACCTTCACAAATTGGCATCAGAGATCCATCAGGAGCAAGAAGGCTTGACACTGGGAAGCTGGTTTTGGAACACTTTGAAAGACTAGGGTTGGAAACTATTGATGATAATATTGGTGCCAGTCTTTATAATATGTGGTTGCTGCCTGGGTATACAATGCATACCGCCTCTGTGCTCTCTTTTCATGAACTCTATTTGCCCTAAGACTTTGGACACTAAATCTGAACATGTGAAAGCCTTGTATGACATAGAGATACAAAATATGATGGGTATTAATGTAAATTGACAAGCTGGCTAGGACATGTTCAAAGGGTACACTGTGGAAAATTAGATTTTGATGTGAACATTACCGGCGCCATCTTGTCCAAACCTGGGCCCGTACGAGCGCGTAAGCGGCAGCCATCTTAGACACCATGGCCACTTCGTACACTGCCGATCGCCTGCACATCTCCCTGACCTCGCTAACATTCCTCGCGCGCTGGCAGCCCCCATGCACACATGCCTGAACCATAAACGCATCCACAGCGCGACCCTGCCCCGGAACCACATCCCGTGTCGGACCCACATACCCTTTCATCTCTTTCACACGAGCAGCCCCTTTGAGAACCCCTTGCCCTGCACCTGATTGTTCGATCCGATCCCAGGCCATCACCCAACCCTGCGAATACAGTTTATTGCCCCCATACTGTAGGATCTCGCCTCTCATCAAAGGAGCCGGGATTAATCAGTGTCACCACCCCATGAGATCTAACCGATTGCACACATTTCGGTTCCTGATGGAATGTCTAGCTGGGCGATAGTCATCACCTGCTGAGATTAGGGTGGGGGACCTCCACTGTGAATACGTGTGGGAACGAGCCTGAAGCGGGGATTCCAGAAATGTCTTACTGTGCTTCAAAGTAATGCCAGGAATGTGCTATCTTGTAATAAAGTAATAAACCACTGTATAAAAGGCCAGGCCACAGAGATGCAGTTAGAGAGCACCTCGAGACGATACCCTGTTTGTCCGAACTGACCTGCTTTGCTACGGAGAAATTAAAAACCTGTTTCCTGCTTTCCAGTTTCCAGCGCCGCCTCTTTATTTGATCATTATTGAGTGGTTCAGAGGCGACTAACGCCAAGCAGTGCTTGAGGATATCTAGAGAAAAACTGTTTTTCCACACCTCCTATGTCTGGGCCTTGCTGGGAGTCATAGCCACCCACCTCCATACTGTTAGGCACTGCTGGGAGTCATAGCCACCCACACCCATACTGTTAGGCACTGCTGGGAGTCATAGCCACGCATCCCTCCTATGTCTGGGCCTTGCTGGAAGTCATAGCCACCCACCCCTCCTATGTCTGGGCCTTGCTGGGAGTCATAGCCACCCACCCACATACTGTTAGGCACTGCTGGGAGTCATAGACACCCACCCCTCCTATGTATGGGCCTTGCTGGGAGTCATAGCCACCCACCCCCATACTGTTAGGCACTGCTGGGAGTCATAGCCACCCAACCCCATACTGTTAGGCACTGCTGGGAGTCATAGCCACCCACCCCTCCTATGTCTGGGCGTTGCTGGGAGTCATAGCCACCCACCCCTCCTATGTCTGGGCACTGCTGGTAGTCATGGCCACCCACTCCCATACTGTTAGGCATTGCTGGGAGTCATAGCCACCCACGCCTCCTATGTCTGGGCCTTGCTGGGAGTCATAGCCACCCACCCACATACTGTTAGGCACTACTGGGAGTCATAGCCACCCACCCCTCCTATGTCTGGGTCTTGCTGGGAGTCATAGCCACCCACCCCCCATACTGTTAGGCAATGATGGGAGTCATAGCCACCAGGGGTGTGGAATTTAATAAAATATCTACTTGTCCATGGGACAGGTAGCTTCATAAATCTACTTGTCCTGTACAGAATCTACTTATCCCTTTGGTGCCATGTAGTGCACCGTCAAATAATGGCAGCACTCATTATAGAAGAGCTCAGATAATAGCCTCTCTGGTTAGGTCAGGCTCATAGTATAGAAGGAAATGAATACTAGTGATTTCCATATTTTGCCTCTTTTCTGCAGATCTACCCATTCATCCTTTCATTCACCTACTGATATCTAGCATTTCACCTTTGCATTGGCCTCCATTCATTCTTTCATCAGCCTTTCACCATTCTGTTTGTCAATCCATCCATCCGCCCATCCATATCCAAATCTACAGATCCATCCCCAAACGTATCCATCTGTCCATCCTTTCCCTCACCGATTATTGCGCTCATCCATCAATTTACCCTTTCGTTCATCCATTCTTCCACTTACTGAACCATCCACCCTGCAACTCATCTATCTTTACACCCTTTCCTTCATCAATACATCCATCGTTCATCCATCATCCTTCACTCATCCATCCTTTCACTCATTCATCCATCTAGCAAGCCACACTTACATTCATACACTCACTCATCTAGCCACCCTTTCACCACACAGCCATCCTTTTACTCACTCACTCTTACACATTAATTATGGACCTTTGTCTGTGAAGCTGCACAGAAAAGAGGCTTATCAAGAGCTCCACCGTCACTGTAGCTGCTAAAGTGAGTGGTTCATAACACCCTTGGCCAAACCTATCCTTACAGCTCCAAATCTATCAATCAAACTTATCCATCCCTCCTCCCTTCCTTCCACTCATCCATCCTTTCGCTCAACCATCCATCCACTTTCACCTCCTCCATCCACCCTTTCACTCATATCAAAGAATACTAGACAACAAAAACTCTTCGAAGGAGCTTTTTAAAATAGTAAAAGAACTCTGCAACCCACCGAGTCTCACCTCAAACTTGACTCCTTCACATGAAAACTGCTCCAAAATTAGTGATTTTTTTAGTGAAAAAATTGATAAAATCTATGCTTCCTTTGTAAATAATAGCCAGGACCATGTAGAGTATTATGTTTATTCTTCTCTGCAGGCCAGCTGCTCTACTTTCGGCCCTTTTTCTGAAGAAGAAGTTAGCAAAGCTATGTTAGAAATTAAATCAGGATCACCATGGGATGTTTGTCCACACTATATCTTTTCCCAACTTACACCTGTAATTTGTCCAGCAGTTACAAAAGTTCTTAATCTTTCCTTGGATCAAGCCAAATTCCCAGAAATCTGGAAAAATGCAGCTGTAATTCCACTATTAAAAAAAAAAAGCCGGCGCTGATATAAACGATCCAGCCAATTACCGTCCCATCTCACAGCTTCCATACCTATCAAAGGTATTAGAACGATTGGTAACTAAACAGTTGTCAAGCTTTCTGGAAATTAATAACCTGCTGGACGTTTCTCAGACTGGTTTTAGATCGAATAACAGTACTGAGACAACGCTCCTGGCTGTGATGGACGATATTCGAATGCAGATTGATAAAGGCAAAACGGTTGCCCTGATATTACTTGATTTATCAGCAGCGTTTGATACCTTCTCCCACAAACTGCTAATAAATATGCTAGCTGCTAAAGGAATACATGGTAAAGCCCTGAACTGGCTGGAGTCTTTTCTATCGAATAGATCCCAGTCCATCTGTTTAGGAAACTTTACCTCCACTCCTCGGAAGATCAAATATGGGGTGCCACAGGGAGCAACATTGAGCCCAACATTGTTCAATGTTTATGTCTCTTCATTGGCGTCTATAGGCAATAAATGGGGTATCAATATCTGCTCTTACGCTGATGATACTCAGCTGATGGTAACCCTCAATGGTGTAGATGCCAAAAATAGGTTACATAACTGCTTGTCAGAACTATCTACCTGGATGCATGGGCACTACCTGAAATTAAATGCTGACAAGTCAGAAATTCTTCTATTCGGCGGATCCAAACAGCTCTTAGACAACTCTTGGTGGCCAAATACCTTAGGTACTCCACCAAACCCAACCCTGACCGCTAGAAACCTGGGAATCCATATGGACACTACTTTATCCATGAAGCAGCATGCTACCACAATATGTGGCAAAGGATTCGCCATACTAAAAATGCTGAAACGAGTTTTTCCCTGGATTCCGATGGAATGCAGACAGATTTTAGTTCAATCTTTGCTGATTAGTAGGCTGGACTACGGCAACTCGCTGTTTGTTGGTATGGCGGATTATTTATTTTCAAAACTACAGCTGGTCCAGAACGCGGCAGCCAAAGCTGTCTGCGATAAGAAAAAGTACGATTCTGCTACAAACTGCCTGAGAGCGTTACATTGGCTGCCTATGAGGCAAAGAGCAGCTTTTAAAATGTTATGCATTGCTCATAAAACTTTGCATAACACTGGTCCTTACATCCTGCGGAACAGAATTAAGCTCTATGACCCAGTTCGGAACTTATGTTCACAAACCGCAGCTAAAGCAGTCACCACACGAATAAAATTATCCAGGATGGGCGGGCGTGCCTTTTCGCACCTTGCCGCTAAGTGCTGGAAAGACTTGCCTATCGATCTTCGATGTACTGATTGTTACCTCACTTTCAGGAAGAAACTAAAAACTGCATTATTCCCTAAATAGAATAAATAGTAGTCCCTGGTAATTTGCTTATGGCTTACTGTTTAATTTTAGCGCCGTGATATCCTGTTGGATGAGTGTCGCGCTTTAGAAGTACATATAACAATAACAATAACAATCATCCACTCTTTCACTCATCCATCCAGCCATTCTTTTGCTCTTCCACCTTTCACCCCTCCAGCCTCTTTTCCACTCAAATCCATCCACCCTTTCACTCATCCATCCATCCTTTCGCAATTCAGTCTTTCACCCCATCCATCCACCCTTTCACTCATGTCCATCCAACCTTTCACTCATCCCTCCATCAATCCAACCTTTTGCTCTTTGGTTTTTCACCCCATACATCCACCCTTTCACTCATATCCATCCACCCTTTCATTAATCCCTTCATCCACCGTTTCGCTTAACTATCCATCCATCCTTCCACCCAGCCATACAACCATCCTTCAACCCAGCCATCCAACCATCCTTCCACCCAGCCAGCCATCCATCCACCCAGCCATCCATCCATCCATCCATCCACCCATCCATCCATCCATCCATCCATCCACCCAGCCATCCATCCTTCCACCCACCCATCCATCCATCCATCCATCCACCCATCATCCACCCATCTTCCACCCATCCATCCAACCATCCTTCCACCCAGCCATCCACCAAGCCATCCTTCCACCCAGCCATCCTTCCACCCAGCCATCCATCCAGCCATCCATCCATCCATCCACCCATCCATCCAACCATCCTTCCACCCAGCAATCCATCCATCCTTTCACTCATCCCTCCATCCACCCTTTCACTTAACTATCCACCCATCAATCCATCCATCCTTCCACCCAGCCATCCATCCCTCCCTCCTTCCACCCAGCCATCCTTCCACCAAGCCATCCATCCTTCCACCCAGCCATCCATCCTTCCTTCCACCCAGCCATCCATCCATCCTTCCACCCAGCCATCCATCCATCCATCCTTCCACCAGGCCATCCATCCATCCATCCATCCTTCCACCCAGCCATCCATCCACCCAGCCATCCATCCATCCAGCCATTCATCCATCCACCCACCCATCCATCCACCCAGCCATCCATCCATCCACCCACCCAGCCACCCACCCAGCCATCCACCCATCCATCCTTCCACCCAACCATCCATCCTTCCACCCAGCCATCCTTCCATCCATCCATCCTTTCACCCAGCCATCCATTCATCCACTTTCTCTTATCCATCAACCCACACTTTCATTCAACCATCCATCCTTTCACTCATCCATCCACTTTCACCCCATCCATCAATTCATTCTTGCACTCATCCATCCATTCTTTCACTCATCCATCCTTACATCTATCCTTTCACTCATTCATCCATGTATATATCCAACCATCCTTTCATGTCAATTATGGACCTTTGTCTGGACATGCAGGAAGAAGAGGCCCCTTAAGAACTCCACAGCTGCTGTAGCTGCTACAGCAGCTTGTTAAGATGCCCCTGGTGCACGCACAAAGTGAGATGAGAGCCCCATTGCAAGGAGAAATATGAGGGTGTGTCTGAGGATTGCTTGAATTCCACATGGGGAAACTAATGAGCTGTAATGTAAGCACTGGTTGAGGTAAGATATGAGAGGCCAAAAGGAGCGGGTCAGGGCAGTCAAAGGGGACAGCAGAGGGGGTGGGACGGGGTTAGCAAATACAGGCACCTGGTGAAACAAGGTGTGCTGTGCAGGGGCTGCAAGAGAAGGGAAAGCATGGGCTTTACTGTAGGCCCCCAGAGGCGAGGGTGAGGAGGGATCTTGGGGCCGATTTGAGGCTCAAGGATGAAGCACAGAATAAAAGGCAGGGGGTCACAAGGTAAAGTCAGAGCAGGATCCAAGAGGCCTTTAAGGCAGCCTCTTACATTCTAGTGATTTGAGTGCCATCATGTTGTTGTTCTGGTCTGGGGAAATTAAAGTGTAGGCCCCAGCTTATGCATTGACCCTTTCACTGCCAGTAAACTGCTCAGAGCTCCTTATTAACTGGCTGTGACCAAAAGGGTTGAACAGGCTGCAGCTGTGTATCGGATTACTGTAAGACTGTATGGACAAGTTCGAAATAAAATCCTCTTGCCCTTGTAAGGAATCTAGATGTCTCGGGCGTCGGGAGATAGGAATTCCCCAGCCCTGAGCCACCCACTGCAGGGAGTCATAGCCACTCACCCCTCCTATGTCTGGGCCTTGCTGGGAGTCATAGCCACCCACCCCTCCTATGGCTGGGCCTTGCTGGGAGTCATAGACATCCACCCCTCCTATGTCTTGGCCTTGCTGGGTGTCATAGCCACCCACCTCCATACTGTTAGGCACTGCTGGGAGTCATAGCCACCCATCCCCATACTGTTAGGCACTGCTGGGATTCATAGCCACCCACCCCTCCTATGTCTGGGCCTTGCTGGGAGTCATAGCCACCCACTACTCGTATGTCTGGGCCTTGCTGGGAGTCATAGCCACCCACCCCTCCTATGTCTGGGCACTGCTGGGAGTCATAGCCACCCACCCCTCCTATGTCTGGGCCTTGCTCGGAGTCATAGCCATCCACCCACATACTGTTAGGCACTGCTGGGAGTCATCGCCACCCACCCCTCCTATGTCTGGGCCTTGCTGGGAGTCATAGCCACCCACCCCCATACTGTTAGGCACTGCTGGGAGTCATAGCCGCCCACCCCTCCTATGTCTGGGCCTTGCTGGGAGTCATAGCCACACACCCCTCCTATGGCTGGGCCTTGCTGGGAGTCCCAGCCACCCACCCCCATACTGTTAGGCACAGCTGGGAGTCTTTTCCACCCACCACTCAGATGTGACGCACCGTACCCCAACATTAGAGACGTGTGTGCGGCACGTATCAGTATTGCAATGGTGATATGCGTTAAACTCCTGATGGGTGCGCTATCAAAATGGAGAATTTCCCAAATGTACCGTTCATTAACCATTAACGCCCCTGGTACATTTGCACAACTGCGGACCCAGTAGGAGGAATTGATGGGACAACTGCAAGACGATGATTGGAAAGAGGCCAAGATGGCACAGCGTCTCATCACATTTTCCTCTAGATTGCAGCTGGTAAAGTCTTACTATCTCCACTGTGCTTACCTCCCCCCCACCCTTCTCCACAAGGTACACCTCTTTCCTGGCCCTACATCTTTTAGATGTCCATACGCTCCTGCGGACGTCTACCATATCATCTGGACATGTCCTCTTATTGTGAACTACTAGTGTAAGGTAACTAAAACACTATCGGATGTAGCGCGGTGAGACGTGGAGTTTTCACCAAAATCCATCCTTTTTGGAATATTTAAAGGGATGGAAGGCAACGAGCGCTGACCGTGCACTCATAAGAGCGGCCACCATGGTTGCAAAACGGCATATAGCCTGCAGATGGAAATCTCCCGCCCCACCCTTGCCGTCTCAATGGCGCCGCAGAGTGGACTGATGTGCCCAACAGGAAACGCCGCTATATAAAGCCAGGAGCTGCCCAAGAAACATGCAAACATCTGGAGCAAATGGTGGGACCATTTTGGGCTCGAATTTTTACTGTAAATTATTGGGGGCTGTAATCTTATGAGTTTGCTAATGAGGACGTTAAACTGTTGACTGCACGATAACCTTTAATGCATTTTCCTACGATGATGACCAGAAAGAAATAGCTGGACGTGGTATGGTTATCTCTGTTACCAAAAAAAGAATTTGGAGCACAGGGATTGTTTCATAGAGTTCTACGTGTAGCCTTAAAGGGTCATATTAGTATTTATTTAAAATCCCATTTATAAATTGGTATATTTTATGTCTCTTGCAGTATGTTTTCAAAGCTGCCACAAGAGGGCAGTAGTTGGCCGGTTAATTGATCGTACATTCCTTTAGTACATGCAATCCGAGATACAACCTTTGATACATGAAATCCGAGATACAGGCAAGGAGTGTGATACCAGAAGTCAATAGGAAGATCGAAAAGCCATCGAATCAAGAGCAGGAGAATATATTAGACGACTAAGTCATGTAACCACAAGCGAGGGGCTGACCCAAAGCCCATGTTACATGTCATTAATTTGGAACAACAAGGCTCCAAAACACAGATAAATAGGACCCGTAAGAGGGACCCCAACACTGCTACATAAACGGCAATATTATACAAAGTTGTGAAATAATATACCAAGCAGGCGCGCAACACCCATTGGACTCACCGTCGTGTGTGGCAACCCGGGATGAGACATATCCCGGGCACACACAGAGCCGCACCGAACGTTTTAAAGGTCTTTAAAAGATCATTTGAATGTTAATTAGGCCTTGCAGTTGTTTCACCCCTTCTAAGAGCCCCTGCAGCTCCACTCTGCCTAGTGATTAAAGGTTCAGCCCCCCCCCCCCCCGAAATTTTTTCTCCCCCCTTCCCCCCCCCCCCCCCCCCCCCCCCGAAATTTGGCTCTAGTTGAGCCTCTGATACCAATCGAGATTAGACGAGCATTTCATCCTTTATACTGAAATACTCCTTTATGAACCGGTAAGTCAGATTTTACTGACGGAGGACAAGATTAATCCAACCTTACATAGTTAAGTGTTCTGGTCACCCAGGTGTTTCAACCGGATATAAAAGAAATCAAAGGCTTACGGTGGTAAATTACGTGTGGTGCAACTACAAAGAGTTTGCAGAACATTAACTATGCATTATAATATTTCTTTTAATGCACGGGTTAACTGTGACTGTGCATGATGGTTATATTTCCATAACTGAACAATGTGTTGTCTATTTTCTTATGGGCTGCTGCGTTAAAAATTGCCTCTAAAAAATCAGAGAAGAGCATGGATAATACAGTGCTGACAGCAGGGACATAGTTACCATTTGTGCAGCAGTGGCACCGGGGACCAGACCCCTGAAGGACCATTAAACACTGATAATAGCTATTTTTTGTTACCCAACAGCAGTCAAAGGGGCCATGTTCCTTGCTTGCTCCCGAGCCCCTGGCATCTTTGCTACTCTACTGGAGGGCAGTGAAGGTGAGTGATGTGTTACTGTGCGAGGAAACATCCCCAGGAGCCAGGCAGTGGCCTACCTAAACACATCTCTAGACTGAATTTTCATTTGTCCCCCATTTCGACACAGTGGTCAAGAGTATCCATCGCCAGCATTTCTTAAGGAAGAAGTACAGCTGACAAAAACCATGGAGATGGCTCGCCTGGACTACTGCAATGTCATCCATACTGACCGACCCAAGCAGCTCATGGCCTAGCTACAAATGCTGCAGACCCTTTCAATCAGCCTCTGCTTAAACCTACGATAAAGTGACATCAAGTCTGCCTTGAAAGTGCTCCATTGGCTTCCAGTACAAGCTAGACTCAAATTCAAGGTCCCCGAAATCCAAACCTATCCATCTATAATTCATGAAACTCCTAAGGACTGAACTATTCAAATGTGTATTTTAACTGAGCTCCTCGCTGTCAGTAGTTCCGATAGAGGAATATTGAATAAGGCCTCCACACCTCCAACTCGACTCACTATCACATCTTTCTGAATATTGTCAACTGCTTCATGCCCTAACTTCATCATAAGATATCAGGTAGTGCTATACAAAACTCTCAAATAAATAGTTCTGATTATGCAAGCAAAGTGGTATGGACTTTTGTAACACATCATGCTAAGTCACAGGAGGATTGAAGAAAAGTCTGTTTCAGAGTACCAATATATTCCCAAAAATGTACGGCCTCATTTACAAGCCTCTTTCTCCGCCGCTGCATCCCTTTTTTGATGCAGCAGCGGCACTATCAGTGTGCCACACAGCGCCATATCTACAAACGGATGCATTGAGTCCAATGCGTCAGTTTGTAGGGCCCTGAGTCACATTACACCTGCAACAGGTAAAATGTATGCAGGGTAGGCATTCCCAATCAAAAAAGCAATGTAGAACTGGGGCAGTGAAATTTACAAAATGTCACTGCGTAACTCTATGACATCACTGTGTCAAAATCCTTACGCCTGCTCAGACCAGGTGTAAGGAATAGCGCAGGGCTTTTACAATAGGACTGACCTATGTATTCTGATGCATTGCTGAAGTTGCGTCAGTTTTAAAACCAACTCCAGCAATGCATCACTTTTGCACCAACAAACGTGTCAGGATTTCTGATGCATCTCTTGGCCCATTCATGGTATCACAAGAACATTTGGCGCAGGCGCAAGAAACTGAAGCATCAATGCCGATGGGTCAGTTTATTGTAAATGAGGCCCGTTCTTTTTAAAGCATTTTTCCCCTGTTACTATTTATTTTTGACAAACTTGTGCAGTTAGTAAAGTATAAGAAAAGTAATATATAGATTGAATAAATGCTGCACTTGTGGATCTCACTTTATGGAAGGCACAGTGAAATAATTTTTACCCCTATTCTTTCCACGTTAGTTTTTCGTCAGTGTCTGTCCTTAGAGCTCAGGCAACAGTCTCAACCAGACTGAAGTTTTGGGAAGTGCCCCGAAGGATGAAGATTAATATAATGAAACATAATGACAATAAGAATATAAAAGTCAAGAAACTGTTTCAGCGCTTAAGTATACCTTACAAAAAAGACTTTTAAATGATGTCACAGTAGGTTTGTTTTCCATATCTTTTTTTGTTCTTGATTCGATAGCTTTCCTCTCTATTCTGGTGTGTGTCCAATCCACATGCAATCACCGTAAATTTGGTTGGATGTGTTGCATCCTTCCCCTGCCTACTTTTGGGGATTTTTCTATGTTTTTGCATTCAGTTCTCCATGAGAGTGGATGTGTTTCCCAGCTCTCCCCCTCCCTCCCCACGCTCTCTTTCTTTCCCCCATTTCACCTGTCCCCTAAAACTTCCAACCCCGTTCACTTTGTATTTTTTGTGATTTTCTTTTCATTCTTTTTTTTTAACAAAGGCCCAGCAGCTGCAAAGTTCTGACAGCCCGCCAACTTCATATATTGTGCTTTATACACTTGTTGATTTTTATATTTACATTTTCTGTTCTACCATGGCTATTTGTCATGTTAGAATGGGTAGCATGCATCACAACACATGCACATGCAGTCGTCACAAGGCACACGTGCCAAAGAGTCACAACGCATGCATGTGTATTGGCAGCCATTTTGGATAGTTGAAAACGCATAACAAGTTTGCCAGCTAAGTGTGTGCATGTGTCTGCGTAGACAGAACTTCACAAAATGGACAGCACAGTGAACTTTGAGAAAGGGGGCTGAAATTACAGAACTAGTATAGTCTACTGAAATTTCAAAAATAGAACAACCAGAAACTGAAGTTCCAGTAGGGGCCCAAGGACTGAGGTTTCAGAAAAGACCACAAAAGCAGAAGCCTCAGTAAGGGAGGAAGGGTGGCAGAGTGAAGTTCCAGAAAAGGTGACGGATTCTGAAGCTTCATCAAGAGTCTAGCAAGCTTATTCCAGGAAGAACCCATGGAATGAAGTTTTAGAAACAGACTGAAGTTTCAGAACTTTCCCTGGGAACAGATGTCCTAAATCCTAATTTAGAAATGTCATATGAACCTACTGAGCTCTCGGCAGTGCATCGACCCATCGCTAGAGACACTTCCTGCTCCCTTACAGGCACCGCCAAGGTGCACAGATAGCGGTCAGGAGCAACGGCAGAACTTCTTGAAGTTCTGCCGTTGCTCCTGACCGCTATCCGTGCCTGGCAGAGTTACATTTGTAAAAGCAGGGCTGTAAATATGGAGGCATAGTTTCAGGAAAAGCAAGCATAGTGTTTGTAATATGTTGGAAACACTGCTTTCAGAATGTGAAACAGCCATGTTTTGTGGCTATTTGCAATTTAGGGATGTGCAAAATCATTGTCATTTGCTTTTGTGTCATTAGGCAAAATTCAGAAACAAATTACATAAAATTACACTAAGTAAAAAATCTGGCATTGGGTGCTACATTATAGTGCAAAATGTGCCCTTGCTTCCATTTTGGATGCGAGGACACATTTTGTGGTAAAAATAAAATAGAACAAAAAACAGCAAGTTTTGTCAATAACAGCCATTCGCATTCTGTTCATTTGCATTGTTCCGATGCACTCCCTATAAAATTGCCTCAAACAGTGTGTAATTATGCAATGTGGCATTATAACACAATTTCTGGAATTTTGCATAACATGCGTAATGCAAAATTACACAAGATTACACAAGCATAACAGAAATTTCACCCTGACTTGATCTCTATGGCAAAGTGGCTCCCATGCCAGACACAGAAACTTTGGTAGAGAAACTTCAGCCAGCTAGGCAGCCTTAAGTTTCACTGAATATTGTCTGTCATCATCATAAAGTAGAGAAATCTGACACAATGCTCCCATCCTTAAGTAGGTATTCAAACGGAGGGTAGCTGCTCCTATGGAGATATGTGAAAGGCGTTGTTGGAATGTGTTGTGATTGGGGAAACCTTCCTTATTGGAACATAGAGCCCTTGCACACCCAAGTGGGTGTCATTCTTTAACAGAGGGCTTTGGTCCTTGTGGGGTCGGTGCTGAAATGCCGCAAGGGCCCCACAAGAGGGACCATTGGCCGAGATCTTCTCTTTCAGAAGTAATGATGAGTGAGGGTATGTGGAGGTAGGGTAATGTGTATCGTGAATGTGTGTTAAAACATTCTAAGGGGTAAGGTTAGAATTGAATCAGTGGTCCCCTTGGCAGGGCTAAAAATAAGATTTTGAAGGTTGTCAGTGGGATTTTATGAACCGTGCCAGTCTCACAGTGTGTGTTAAAAGGTCTAAATGTTTCACGCCTGTTTGGTCCAGAAAGGATCTGTGTAGTTACTTTAGGACCGACTAAATTAGATATCCCTACTCTGCACCAAGCTGGATATGTGATTTGGTTTGAAAATGATGATCTTGGGTTCCGGAGTAGCTGCTACTCGCCAAAAAAGAGCTTTAACACCTCATCAGGGGTAGCAAGCGCTATATAAATGCTAACCTTTTTCCCTCTTCTCTCTCTCCTCTATCCTTCTCAATCCATATAACTGACTAACATAGCCACCACTCAAATTACTTTCAAATGTCACTATATTAATTCACCATTAATCCTTTATGGGTTCCAGAGTAGCGTACTACTCGCAGAAAAAGCATTTTGACGCCTCGTCAGGGTCAGTAAGGGCTATATAAATGCATTTACAATACAATCTCTAGGGATACCTAAAGCCCATTGTACCTATGTCTAAAGTCCCTAGCTAGATCTTGACTTCAAACCCTGCTGGTTTTCTGGTAAGAACCAAGATTTCATCGAAAGACGGAGTCAGATGCTATTACAGTGATATACTTTACTATGCATTCTTCCAACTTTCCTTCAATACAAGTGCATTTTGGGAATTGTAGGAACTTTAAGCGGTCACATGGCAAAATGATTATGAGATGTGAACACGCTGATTTTTTGGCTCACCTGTGAATAAGGCTGAAGGTCAGCCAAAACTCGTCGGGACATGCTGCCACAGGATTACTGAATAAATATCAGTTTTTTATAGAGTTGAACTTCAATATTGTTTT
This sequence comes from Lissotriton vulgaris, assembly GCF_964263255.1. Taxonomy (NCBI): domain Eukaryota; kingdom Metazoa; phylum Chordata; class Amphibia; order Caudata; family Salamandridae; genus Lissotriton; species Lissotriton vulgaris. Next base: position 315,435,574 of record NC_141695.1, read on the forward strand.
TGTGCTGTGATTTACATGTACATATATTTTAGTTTTGGGGGAACCCCTCAACCCCATCTTTTTAGGTCAAGCCTAGCGGCAGGGAGCATGGACTACTCACTCTGCGAGGCATGCAGTAATCGAGTATGCTGTGGAAGCCTCGCCTTATCTCCGCCCATATTTTTGATTGGCTGGTGTCATTGCCCTGGGTAAATGCTGGTCTCCGATTGAAAATTAGGCTAATTAGTCCCTCCTTATTACCGCCCTGTCGCCATTTGTTACCTCCCATGAGGACCAAATCTTTTACTTGTGGCGTTACACAGTCTCCTTCATAAGTCGATAAGCACAATTTTTTTTTATTTGCAGTGCGGTCCGCTTTCACTTTAGCGGCTGCACTTGTTTAATTAATTAATCTGCCACGCGAGCCGTAAAGGGAGCGTTTCAACTCACTTATCTAACAAGCATTTGCAATGCAATAGGTCTTGCATTTACGCGAGTTTGAGCTATTGACATTCCAAATAACAATGTCTTTTATTTTTGTTTTCGTTTTTAAAACATAAATAAAAGGCATTTTTATTTACAATGCCAATAGCTTAAACTCGTGTAAATGCAAGACCTATTGCACTGCAAATGCTTGTGTTTTTTTAAGCAGCTCGACCGCCCCGTAACACGGCCGCCTGCTTTCAATCACTTTCACCTGGCATTATCTCGTGTCTGTTTCAAACCCCCTCTCCACCCCCCCCCCCTGTAAAATGGATTTAGAAATGACTAGTGAATTAAGTCATGTGAATTCCAGGTAGCGCATAGTCCTGTGCTAATGGGTTGAAGCTAACAACAGCACATCTGTGTTTCATGTCATCTGTACTAAAGCCACCTGACAGGTCGTTTTCAAAAGCCTGTTTTATTAACAACAACACCAATACCACAGCCACCACTACCACCATCACCACCAATACCTCCACCACAGCCAGTAACACCCCCACCAGTGCCACCACTACCACTAGTACTACCACTAGTACCACCACCACCACCAGCATCACCACCAATACCGCCACCACCACCAGTACCACCAGTGCAGTCACCATCAGTACCAGTACCACCTGTACCACCATCATTACCACCGCCACAACCACCACCAGTACCACCAGTGCCACCACCAGTACTACTACCACCACCACTAGTACCACCACTAGTACCACCACCAGTACCACCACCACCAGTACCCCCACCAATGCCAGTACCACCACCACCACCACCAGTACCACCCCCACCAGTACCACCAGTACCACCACCACCAGTACCACCACCACCACCAGTGCCACGACCACCACCAGTACCATCACCACCAGTAGCACCACCAGTAACACCACTAGTACCACCACTAGTACCACCACCAGAACCACCACCAGTACCACTAGTACCAGTACCAGTAAAAGTACCACCAGTACCAGCACCACTAGTACCACCACCACCTGTACCACCACCACCAGCACCACCACCAGTACCACCACCACCAGTACCACCATCACCAGACCACCACCAGTACCACCATTTCCACCACCACCAGTACCACCACCAGTACCACCACCACCAGTACCACTACCAGCAGTACCACTACCAGCAGTACCACCACCAGCAGTACCACTACCACCAGTACTGCCAACACCAGTACCACCACCCCCACCACCACCATCACCAGTACCACCACCATCACCAGTACCACCATCACCACCACCAGTACCACCGCCAGCACCAGTACCACCACAACCAGTACCGCCGGTACCACCACCACCACCAGTACCACCACCACCACCACCACCAGAACTAAGACCACCACCACCAGTCCCATCACCACCAGTACCACCACCACCACCACAAGTACCAGTACCACCACCAATACCACCAGTACCACCACCAGTACCACCAATAGAACCACCACTACCACCTATACCACCACCAGTACCAGCAGTACAAAAGTACCAGTACCACTACCCCCACTACTGGTACCACCACCAACACCACTACCAGTACCGCCACCAGTACCACCACCACTACCAGCACCACCGCCACTATCACTACCAGCACCACCAGTACCACCACCTCCAGTACCACCCAAGTACCACCACCAGTACCACCACCACCAGTACCCCCATCACTACCACCAGTACTGCCACCACCAGTACCACCACCACCACCAGTACCACCACCACCAGTACCACCACAACCAGTACCACCACCACCAGTATCAGTATCACCAGTGCCACCAGTAGCAGCACCAATACCATCAGTGCCAGTACCACCAATACCACCAGTACAAGTACCACCACCAATACCCCCACCACCAGTGTCAGTATCACCAATACAACAGTACCACCACCACTACCAGTACCACCACCACCAGTACCACCACTACCAGCACCAGTACCACCAGCACCAGTATCACCACCAGTACCACCGCCATCAGTACTACCACGACCAGTACCACCACCAACAGTACCACAACCACCACCAGTACCACCACCAGTACCATCACCAGTACCACCACCACCACCAGTATCACCACCAGCACCAGTACCACCACCACCACCACCAGTACCACCACCAGTACCACCAGTACTAAGACCACCACCACCAGTCCCATCACCACCAGTACCACCACCACCACAAGTACCAGTACCACCACCAATACCACCACCACCAATACCACCAGGACCGCCACCAGTACCACCAGTGCCACCAGTACCACCACCACTACCACCCATACCACCACCAGTACCAGCAGTACACAAGTACCAGTACCACCACCACCATTACTGGTACCACCACCACTACCAGTACCGCCACCAGTACCACCACCACTATCAGTACCACCACCATTATCACTACCACCACCACCAGTACCACCACCTCCAGTACCACCCCAGTACCACAACCAGTACCACCACCACCAATAGCACCACCACCAGTACCACCACCACTACCACCAGAACTGCCACCACCAGTACCACCACCACCACCAGTACTACCACCACGAGTACCACCACCAGTATCCGTATCACCAGTATCACCAGTACCACCACCAGTTCCAGTATCACCAATACAAGTACCACCACCAATACCACCAGTACCACCACCAATACCACAAACACTAGTACCAGTACCCCCAGTACCAGTATCACCAGTACAACAGTACCACCACCACCACCACTACCAGTACCACCATGTTGCAAAGTCATCCTGTGCCCTGGGCACTCCCCAACTTTTTGGTGACTGGAACTGGTGGTAACTGACTCTGACGGACCCTGGGCTCTGTTTAACCAGGCCCAGGGCCAGTGCCAAGCTAAAAGGAACACATTAGAATACAGTTAAGACACGCAACATACACTAGGGTACACTATGGTATGGTGGGGTATCCCTGTAATTGGCATGACCTACCACCTAAGCCCCTAGTATGTAATAGGGCAGGGGATTGAAACTACCTAGAAGTCTCCAGTATCCTGGGGCATGGCAGTTTAGAGGCCAGCAGATTCTCTGCACCAGCATGTGTGCAGTGCTGAAACCTGAGGTCATTTTAAAAGCTGCACTGGTGGCCAGGACAGCTTTTAAACCTTAAATTGCGCCCAAACTCGACTTTGGGGGTAGGGGCCCATCAGAATTAAAAACCTACCATGTTTTTGCATATTAGGGACCTCAAGGTCACCCCTAGGTATCCCAGGGGTGGAGGGTCAGTTATCTAAAAGGAGCGCGCTTATAAAATGAGTTTTTATATGCCTGGGTAAAGTGAAATTTTACATTCCACTCCCCACATTGTATTTAAAAGCTACTCAAATTCGACTTTGATGCTAGAAGAAGTGGGTAAGGATGATCTGCAATATTTCTGCAGATTCAGAACCCCTGAAGTCTCCCCTAGTTGCACAGGTGGTGGGGGTCCTGTAGAATTTAGGGAAATACATATTAAATATGGTTTTATAAGCCCTGATTCTTGAAAAGTGGCCCAGGTCATTTCCCTATTGCAAACCCCATGGCCCATAGGTTAACATGGTAGGAAGTGATTGATTAATAAATATTGATAGGAGAGGACTAGCCGGACCATTCAAAGACTTCCCAGAATGGTAGTAGTAAATCCAAAAATATTATATTGTTAACTTTCTCCTAAAGTGTTCATACAATACGTTATGAGACTTTCTTGTTTGTAAGTCCAAATTCAGCCTTTCAGTGGTCTGCCCTGATTGGTCAGAGTTAAGTGGATTAGCCAGGTTGCTGGGAGGGCAGTGTGCTGTTCTATAGGAATGCCAGGCCAGGAGGTGGCGTCGTAAACTACGCTCTTCAAAGGCAAGAGGGGAGGCCTGGGTTTCAGTCCACTATGACAGTTGTGACCCAGAGTCAGGGCTAGGCTTAAGAAAGGTATGTGCAGATGTTAGGGGGTGTGTTTAGCCAACTCTTACCTCCTTGCTGGAAAATCAGCCATTATGGATTTGGAAGAATGATGCACTCTGGGACAAACTAATGCCACACTCCACAGGATGTGGTCATAACTATGAGGAGTTGCCCTGCTCTCATTGGTCAGCAGTGACCTGGTGCTTGATCCAGAGAATTTTGAATAAGCATCTGAGAGGGGCAGAGCCCTCCAGATCCGCTGTTTGAATCTGAATGAAGCAAGAAGTGCCCTGCTGAAGATTTTTTTGCTGTGCAAGGAACTCTAAGGCCTGACCTATGAAGACTGCACCATCTGAAACTACAGCCCTGTGGATTACCTTGCTGCCAAAGGACTCAAGAGTGGAAACTCCCTGCAAGCTACAGGTTAACAGAGCTCACCTGAACAGCCCCACAAAGAATTCAAAGCCTGGAGTACCAGTGTATTTGTAAGGGTTTTGTTCGAGTGGATTGCGGAATTGAAGTTTCACACTTTCAAGGACCCTCTTGGAGATTCCAGAACCTTGGATTGTGTGTTGCAAACTTTGGGACCCGCAAGCAGAACGCCAGGAAGGTGTTCTAACTGGACCCCGCTTGCTGAAGAAGGCGGCCCAATACAGTGGTGAGAATTCTTCAGAACAATTTATAAAGGTGTGCCCCTGACAGAGAAAACGAAATGACTTAAAGGGGCGCTGTTAGTTTCTAAGCAATAGAAAGTGACTCATCTTTAAAAATTCATATCTCTGGTTCCCTACAGTGGATTATTTTCGTTTTGGTGTCATTTAAAAGATAAAAATATTAGCTATTTTTTATAAATTGGTGTTGGATTTTTATTTTGTGTTGTGTCTTAATTATTTACTGAAATGGTGCTTTTAAATGCTTTACATACCTGTCTTTTAAGTTAAGCCTGTCTGCTCGCAGCCACGTTACCAAGGGTTAAGCAAAGGAATACTTTTCTAAGACCTATGCTGAGTCCTACCATGTGTTAGTGGCCTTATTTGAAAAGTAAGCGAAGTGTGATCAATTAGAAACTGATGACATCCCTTAGGGCACTCAAGTTTGTGGTGAAATCCTCCTCTGTTGTTCAAGAAACAAACTTAGAGAGTTTTTGAAGAATGTATTCTCTTCTTGTTAAGTATAATCACATTGTATCCAAAGATCAATAAAGTTTTTGTTGAAAACATATATTCAATTCCATTTCATACATGGTTGTATCCAGCTCGAATGCATTTCGGGCTACGCCCTTCGTCGGGGAGCATCTAAACAAACAAGGCTTTACAATGCAACGGTCTCGCCTTTGCAAAAGTTAGAGCTATTGGCATTGTAAATGACAACATTTTTATTTATGTGTTGGTTTTGAAAACAGATAAATAAATGGCATTGTCATTTACAATACCAATAGCTTAATCTCTCGCAAATGCCAGACCTATTGCATTTGCAACCACACACACACACAGAGCCACACACACACACACACATAGATGTGGTGGATGTGGATCTGGTGGATGTGGTGGTGTTGGATGTGGTGGTGGTGGATGATGTGGTGGGTGTGGTGGATGTGGTGGATGTGGTGGTGGTGGATGTGGTGGTGGTGGATGTGGTGGTGGTGGATGTGGTGGTGGTGGATGTGGTGGAGGTGGATGTGGTGGAGGTGGATGTGGTGGAGGTGGATGTGCTGGATGTGGTGGAGGTGGATGTGGTGGAGGTGGATGTGGTGGAGGTGGATGTGGTGGAGGTGGATGTGGTGGTGGATGTGGTGGTGGATGATGTGGTGGATGTGGATGTGGTGGATGTGGATGTGGTGGTGGTGGTGGTGGATGTGGTGGTGGTGGTGGTGGATGTGGTGGTGGTGGTGGATGTGGTGGATGTGGTGGTGGTGGTGGTGGATGTGGATGTGGTGGTGGTGGATGTGGTCGTGGTGGATGTGGTGGTGGATGTGGTGGTGAATGTTGTGGTGAATGTGGTGGTGAATGTGGTGGCGGTGGATGTTGTGGTGAATGTGGTGGTGGTGGATGTGGAGGTGGTGGTGGAGGTGGTGGACGTGGTGGTGGTGGACGTGGTGGTGGTGGACATGGTGGACGTGGTGGTGGTGGACGTGGTGGTGGTGGACATGGTGGTGGTGGACATGGTGGTGGTGGTGGAGGACGTGGTGGTGGTGGACGTGGTGGTGGTGGACGTGGTGGTGGTGGACGTGGTGGTGGTGGATGTGGTGGCTGTGGTGGATGTGCCACACTGCTGGCCCTGGACACTCACATACTGCTCACCCTGCATACTCAAACACTGCTCACCCTGCATACTCAAACACTGCTCACCCTGCATACTCACACACTGCTCACCTTGCACACTCACACACTGCTCATTCTGCACACTCACACACTGCCTGCCCAGCTGCCCAAACTAGGGCCCCCTGCAGTTTTTTTCCATCTTGGACGCGTGAGTCACAATCCGTTCAGCCTTCAGACTGTGCCAGGTGTGAAGTCTGGCGCCGACCCTCCCCCTTTTCCCGATAAAATCCTCAATGATTATTTTTCCTTAGACCCTTCGAATTTGTATATTGGTGCTCAAGAGAGGACAGTAGGAACCGTTAAGTTACTTCTAGTGGGTTAGGTTCGTGTTACATTCGAAGTGTTCATGTATGTATTGACTGGGTACATTTTGAATAGCAGAGTGGCAGACCTCTAGCCACAGTGTAAACGAAAACAAAGTGGCGGTCTTGTAGTGTGTTCCACGCCAGCCTCTAAACTATTCCCAACAGTTTATCCGATAACAGGGCAAACAAGCGAACAACCAGTCAATCTGTTTGCAATGCATCTAATGCTGTCCATTTAAAACAAGTTATTTTAAAAAAATGTTTATCACGAGTAATTCTGTTCTTTATCTCTTTGGAAATAACAATATAACAATATCTGCAGTACAGGCGAAACCTAAAAACAGAGGAGCAGTAAAATGTGCACCCCTCGACTCCCACTTCACACCGCTTTTAACAATTGGTGCTACTTCATCAACACTTCATCAACACCTAACTCCCAACAAGAAGACGCTGGTACGACTACGGCACTCATTTCATTCACCCAGGAAGGGAGGCGGCTGGGGGCACAGGACAGGCCGTGCCTTTGAATCCAAAGCAGCGGAGGGGTAGCCCAGTGGGTGCAGTTCCTGCTGAAAAGCTTTGCTGTGTAATGTGCAGATCTTGGGATCAAACAGCTGACCGGTAACAACTGAAGAACCGGTGGCCACACCAATTACGCTGGAAAGATAAGCGCCATTTCTGCACGTGATGCGAGCTATGCCACTGCCTGCGATAATTTTTGCAGTAAACGTGGTCTTTTTATGTATTCTTTTATGGCATTTCTTTTGTATAGTCCTCACAGACTTCAGAGCCTCTAGCTCTTAAGGTAATGGCTGCTGGTATTATAATACTGGTCTGTTCCATTGGCTGCAGGTGATGTAATTCGCAGTGTCACACTTGATGTAACCCCACAAAATAATAAAACAAGCTATTTAAAAATAGAAATCTGCCTTTGCTACTCAGTGGTGCCCCACGAGGCCCTCGGGACTGAAAGGCAATTCTGCCTGTCACATGTTTTCTGTTGCACATTTGGAGGGTCACCTATCTCTAGAGTCCCCAGAGCCCCCACCACCTCCACAAAATGTTAATAATAAAAGTACAGCCATCTGAGAGCTGCGTATCCCTTTCAAAGCGAGGCCAGCGCGGGCTATTACCCTCAATTACCAGTTGCTGTCCACTCTTCCTAGCTGCAGGGTTAAACTCTGAGCACTTCCCTTTGAAGTCGTGATGCTTTTATCTGTGGCCGGACTCAGGAATTTAAGAAGAACCGTCATAAACGGGGCGGATGTCAAATAAAAGGTGTGTTCCCTTTAAAAGGGTCCCTCGGCGGGTGGAGGGGCGCCGCTTCCTGTCACAGCGCTCCCAAAAGGCCGCCAGCCATTTTCAAATAATCACTAAAAAAATAAAGCAAATGTGATAGTTTAGGGAAGAAAGGAGAGGGTGGGAGCGCAGCAACAAAGCCGGGAGTTAGGGGGGGTGGGGCATAATGAAGCACAAGCATTAAAATGCAGTAGTTCTCGCCTTTCATTAAGTTAAAGCCATTTGCTTTGCTATACAATACCAGTAGCAAAGCAAATGGCTTTAACTTAATGAAAGGCGAGAACTACTGCATTTTCAATGCTTGTTTCTGTCTGCATCAACTTTTATAAAGCCAGGTCGTCCTTGCTCCAGCCTAGAATCACGCCTCATAGTTCATCAGCAGTGCCCCATGGCCAAACATCTAACCTCTTAACAGGCTTATTCGGCTTTGCAGACCTGGGTGAATGAATGAATAAAATGAAAAAAGTGTCACTGTGCTCAAGCACCCACATTTTCCCAAACACAAAGCCGTGAGACCACATCCCCTCCCCAAGGAGGAACCAGATCTACCTTTCACTCCACAAGCCTCACGATTTGAGGAAAGGGGTCCTCTCCATTCCCGAATAACGGCAAACCCTTTGGCACAGGTCATTGGCAAAAACTATTCCTGAAATTTCTGAACACGTTATCCTCCATGATGTAAAGCTGTACAAGAACATTATTATCAACTGGAGCAATAATAACGCCCCAACACCCCTAACATCAATGAGGAAATTACTAACCACAGCCAAGAACATTTGCCTTGCTTCCGGTTACTTATAACTTCACAGAAGTATACTCCGATCCCTGCATGCTCCCCGCCCCTTCAGCACCCTTGGTTAATCTTATCTTTGTGGCACTTTGATGACAGTGAGGCGCACATTGAGAAAAGCACACACTTTTTATTTCACTTGACCCACTACAGTAATTGTGGATAATGCGCGTTTATATCCCATTGCTCCAATTCCCAACTTGCTGAGAGCAGGTTGGCACAAAATACACTGAAAATTACACAAAACGATAACAGCGATTTTCTGAAGATGCATCGATTTACCTTTCTTGCTCTAATTCACTGTGATCATGAGGATATGGAGACATGTGACTAGGAAATTACGCTTTCATCATTCCAGCAGGCGCCATAGTTAAAACATTAAACTATTTCACCGGTTATACGTATTGTAAGCCTATTAACCCAAAGAAGGCCTTCAAGTGAGCCAAGACAGAAGCAGGACACGCTAACTCACACCATAGCGAGGATTCATTGGTGGTGCGCTGCGTTACCATCAACAGTACGGTTCTCCATTCTTCAGAGCTGTGCACGACCCTCACCTGTGTCTGCTCCTCGCAACTTATTTAAAACTAAACCGAAGAGACGGGGTACCAATACAGATAGTGTAAAAAGGAAATTCCACCACTTCGTAATCAGACACTCAGCCTTAGGCTCACAAATACACTAAATCCGGACCCGTAAATCAATTGTCATTTCCCAGGAGAAATGTTTCCTTTTTACAATTCTCCTCATATTTGTCAACTTTACAATGCCACCTGCTCACGCTGGACATTGGATTGCACCCTTCCTGCTCAGGAGTCGGAAGAGAGTCCACACCTACTGCCCATTCAATCCATGGCCTCTTGTGGAAAGAAAACTAGGCATTTACCATTAGTCTAGCATGAGGTACATCATGAATGCTTCTGTCTGCCCGTGTCTGCGCCGGGAAATGGATCCAAAAACAACAAGTCAGGTCCCGGGCCGGCAGCCAATCACAGCGCGGCCCGGGAATGACGTCACGGAGGTGTCCCGGGCCGGCAGCCAATCACAGCGCGGCCCGGGACACACGGCAAAAAGGGGCGGGGCTTAAAAAAGACACGGAAACGCCCCCGAATCGCGTTTTCAGGGGAAAGCGTGATTGACAGCCAATCTCTTCCAATGGCTAGCCTCCATTTATGGAGCTAGCCAATGGAACAGAGGGCGGGACTAAGCAGTACACTGTAGGGACAATAGATTTCTCCTGGGCGGAGCTAGAAGCTCCAGCCCCAGGCGAAACCTAAAAAACGACATATATTGTTCTAAGTATGATGTTAACTATCACACATGGTAAAAAAACGTTAAATTGATAAATAACAGAAAGTAATCACATTAGCCCAAAAGATAGATGAACGATAATGTGTGTAAAAGAAATAAAACAAGGGGGTGATCGCCGAGTGTTTAAAGGGAAAATGGCAGGTGTAAATCATGCTATTGGAGGTTACAAATTCAACGGGTGTGGATGAAACGCTTTATCGCGTATAGATAACGGTAAGAGTCCAATTCAACAATTAAGACGGCTCGTCGCAAACAAATGTGGCGAGCGGTCGTATATGCGAGCGCTATGGCAGGTCAACATGTACTTACTCGTGTATTCAATGGATGGTTGCATAGTCGACGTAGTCTTGGGCTCGCGGGAGTGTGGACAACTATGGGAGTTCCCTGTCGGGTTTCATACGTGAAACTAAGAAGTGCTATGATCACGTGGGCGAATGAGAAAGGTTATAGAAATAGGACTGGGATAGGTAGCGGGGTTGTATAACGAAGGAACAGTAGTGATGTGAGATATAATCGTACAAAATTCACAATTCTAAATGTAGATCATACCGTGATAGTCTAAAAGGATAATACATTGTAACAATCTTAAATAAAAGTATTACTACATGTGATATTCACAAATAATGGCCAAATGGAGTGTCAGAATAGAGCAGCCCATTAGATATGGGTTAAATCAGTATATCGAAAAGTCACAAGTAACATGAAAACTGAACGCGTTCATTGAGTCCATGTGGTTTTATTGAATTAAGTCTATAAATCCAATGATTTTCACGTTGTAACAATGTCTTGTTGTTGTCTCTTCCCTCTGTTTTGTCGATGGTTTCCAACACCATAAACTTAAGTTGTGAGATGTTGTGGTTCATTTCTTTGAAGTGGCTTGCTACCAATGATTTAAGATTTTTAGTTCTGATATTGGATTTGTGCTCGTTGAGACGAGTCTTAAGTTTGCGTTCAGTCTTTCCAATATATACCATGCCACAAGGACATTTGAGTAAGTACATAAGGTTGTTGGTATCACAAGTTGCCGTTACTCTCAATGGAATATTATATCCTTTCATGGGATGTGTCACTTTCGTTCCTGGAATGATATTGTGACAATTGTTGCAATTGTTACATGATCTTGTCCCTCGTGAGGTCGATTGGCTTTGCTTAGGTTGTTTTAAAATTTCTCCCAGATATTTTCCCCCCGTGTAGGCGAACAAGGGTCTGGATTTGAACATGTCCTGGAAATCTGGTTCCAATTGTAGCATTGGCCAATGTTTTAATATTATGTTTTTGAACATCAAACTCACATTAGAGTATTTAGATACGATGACCATCCGGTCATTTTCAGTTTTGGCTCTGGGTTGTTTTAACAAATCCATTCGTTGGAGTTCATGTACCTGATTTTTCGCTGTGTTCAATATTTGCTCCGGGTAACCTCTTTCTCTGAATCGGTCGACCATTTCTTCAGTCCTTATTTTTGCCACGACAGGGTCAGATGTGATGCGTTTTACTCTGAGTAATTGTGATTTGGGTAAGTGCCTTTTTAGAGATGTCTGGTGAAAGCTTGTATAATGTAATAGATTATTGCGGTCTGTAGATTTTCGAAAGATATCAGTTGTGATTTGGTTACCCTTCAACGTAATGAGAACATCCAAGAAAGTGATGGTTTGAGGGTCTATTGTCCAAGTAAACTGGATTCGTTGGTTGACTGAATTTAAGTGGATAAAGGCTTGTTCCAAATTCTCTTTGGTGTCCTTCCAAAGGAAGAACAGATCATCGATGTAGCGTGCATACATTTTCAGGTGATTTTTCCAAACTGGGTTGGTCCAAATATTGGTGTGTTCAAACTCACCCATGAAGGTGTTAGCGTATATGGGAGCTGCGCTATTTCCCATGCTAGTACCCACTAGTTGCAGGAACCAGTCCTCCTAATGTTTGAAGTAACTATTGTACAAGGTGAACATAGTTAGTTCCATCAGGAACAGTTTCATTGGTTCTTCCACTTCCAGTTTAAGAATTGCTTCTTCCATGGCTTCAATACCTTCCTGGTGTGGGATTGAGGTGTATAAAGAGCTCACATCTGCTGTGCATAACCATAATTGTTCATTGGGTTCTATTTTGATTTCCTGTAGCTTACATAAAAAATCTGTGGTGTCTCGAATGTAACTGGTAAGAGATTGTACCATGGGTTGAAGATGTCGGTTCAGATATTGGCCTATAGGTTGATGGATACTTCCGCAGGTAGATACTATTAGTCGCATTGGTGGATCCATAAGGTTTTTGTGGATCTTCGGGACTGCATAAATGGTGGGACTTCTAGGGTTAGTCTTGATTAAAAAATTCCTAGTCTTCTGGTTAATTACCCCAAGGGTTAGTGCCTTGTCAACAATCTCTTTCAAGGTGGTAGTGTATTGTAGGGTTCCCTGGTAATCGCATGTAAGTTAGTTCATCGGATAAATGGTCTCTGAGTTTTTGTTGATACATACTGGAATTCGTCACTACCAGGGCTCCGCCCTTGTCCGCTTTAGTGCAAACTATGTCTTTGTTGTTGGCTATGTTTTGCAATCTGTCCCGATCCTTTTGTGTCATGTTTTTGTATGGGTTTTTTTTTAAGTTGATTGATTGTACATCTTTTTTAACCAACTGTTCAAAAAGGTCGATGCTTTTGTGGCTTACTGGTGCTTGAAAAGAACTGAAGGTTTTTAAACCCATCGGTGGGTCTGGTTCCTTTTCTCCTTGAGGGGGTGAAACGTTGGTAAAAAAGTGGCGTAATCTTAATTTCCTGGTTAGTTTGAATGTGCTAATTTCCAATTCCAACAAGTCTGATTTCGTTGTGGGCACGAATTACGTGCCTTATTGTAGTAATTTCATTTCATGTTCAGTAAATGTGTGATTGGAAATGTTTATGACTAGTTGACATTTTGTTTTTTCTTGTTGTCTTTCTTCGGTTGGGTAACGCTCCTCGTCTGTGGGGGTCCTTTTTGCTTGGCTCCTCCTGGATCGTCTGGTTCTACGACCTGGTCTAAAAAATCAGTGTTCAATGAGCTTGTGGATGTGCTTGGAGTTTGTGCATTTTTATCCACTGGTCGTGATTCTTGTGTTCTGTTGGATGGTGGTGGTCATGGTCTCCTTTGGCGGTTAGTGTCACTGTCTGAGGAAGATGTATCCGTGTTTTGTGTGTATGGGCGGTTTCTTCTTTTTTGAGCGTACACCTCCGCCCAGGTGTAAACTTCACCCAATTTGTAGTCCAGGGTGTCGCGTCGAAATTTCCTTATTTTGCGATCATTGATGTCATTAGTATGCTTTTCTAGTTGAAGTTTCATGTCTGTGATGAATGTATCTAATTCTTCTGTTGTCATGTTTTTACTGAGTTCTTCTGTGGTTTCTGATATTTCCTTTTCCAGCTCGATGAGTATGTTCGATAGTTCCTCAATGATGAGCAGAATTAAGTCCAAGCTACATTTATTTAATATAGCGTACCAACGGTCTTGAAAGGATTTTGAATTCTTACATAAGGATGGCTTGAGTGCAATTCGTAGGCCTCGGGGAATGCGCAGTGACTTGTGGTATTTCACCAAGGTATTAGCATGTAATTTTTGATTTATTCTGCGTTTCGAGAAATATAACAGTTGTTTAACGCTCTGTTCTTTATTCCTGGCCGTAGATGTCTTTGATATGTCGTCTTGAATTAAGGCATATATTCTATTTGCTTCCTCATTGGCAAATGCAAAGGTTTCTGCTCTAGCATCCGTAGAGCGTGCTATGTCTTCATACTCCATTTTATGATCGATATTTAAAAGTTCTGTTTGGGTGCCCCGGGTCGAGGGGTGAAATGAATATTGGAATGTCAAGAATTTGATTGGCCCGTGCACAACCTATATTTGAAAGTAGTACAGTGAAACGTTATTCAAATTTAGAATAGGTGCTCCTAAGGTGTCGCCCTCCACCCTTGGGCGAGTGAATTTGAAAAGTAAGCGAAGTGTGATCAATTAGAAACTGATGACATCCCTTAGGGCACTCAGGTTTGTGGTGAAATCCTCCTCTGTTGTTCAAGAAACAAACTTAGAGAGTTTTTGAAGAATTTATTCTCTTCTTGTTAAGTATAATCACATTGTATCCAAAGATCAATAAAGTTTTTGTTGAAAACATATATTCAATTCCATTTCATACATGGTTGTATCCAGCTCCAATGCATTTCGGGCTACGCCCTTCGTCGGGGAGCATCTAAACAAAAAAACGACATACATTGTTCTAAGTATGATGTTAACTATCACACATGGTAAAAAACCGTTAAATTTATAAATAACAGAAAGTAATCACATTAGCCCAAAAGATAGATGAACGATAATGTGTGTAAAAGAAATAAAACAAGGGGGTGATCGCCGAGTGTTTAAAGGGAAAATGGCAGGTGTAAATCATGCTATTGGAGGTTACAAATTCAATGGGTGTGGATGAAACGCTTTATCGCGTATAGATAACGGTAAGGGAGAAAATTCAAAGAAACCAATTCAACAATTAAGAGGGCTCGTCGCAAACAAATGTGGCGAACGGTCGTATATGCGAGCGCTATGGCAGGTCAACATGTACTTACTCGTGTATTCAATGGATGGTTGCATAGTCGGCGTAGTCTTGGGCTCGCGGGAGTGTGGACAACTATGGGAGTTCCCTGTCGGGTTTCATACGTGAAACTAGGAAGTGCTACGATCACGTGGGTGAGTGAGAAAGGTTATAGAAATAGGACTGGGATAGGTAGCGGGGTTGTATAACGAAGGAACAGTAGTGATGTGAGATATAATCGTACAAAATTCACAATTCTAAATGTAGATCATACCGTGATAGTATAAAGTGATAATACATTGTAACAATCTTAATCTGATTTTTTAGACCAGGTCGTAGAACCAGACGATCCAGGAGGAGCCAAGCAAAAAGGACCCCCACAGACGAGGAGCGTTACCCAACCGAAGAAAAACAAGAAAAAACAAAATGTCAACTAGTCATAAACATTTCCAATCACACATTTACTGAACATGAAATGAAATTACTACAAAAAGGCACGTCATTCGTGCCCACAACGAAATCAGACTTGTTGGAATTGGAAATTAGCGCATTCAAACTAACCAGAAAATTAAGATTACGCCACTTTTTTACCAACGTTTCACCCCCTCAAGGAGAAAAGGAACCAGACCCACTGATGGGTTTAAAAACCTTCAGTTCTTTTCAAGCCCCAGTAAGCCACAAAAGCATCGACCTTTTTGAACAGTTGGTTAAAAAAGATGTACAATCAATCAACTTAAAAAAAAACCCATACAAAAACATGACACAAAAGGATCGGGACAGATTGCAAAACATAGCCAACAACAAAGACATAGTTTGCACTAAAGCGGACAAGGGCGGAGCCCTGGTAGTGATGAATTCCAGTATGTATCAACAAAAACTCAGAGACCATTTATCCGATGAACTAACTTACATGCGATTACCAGGGAACCCAACAATACAATACACTACCACCTTGAAAGAGATTGTTGACAAGGCACTAACCCTTGGGGTAATTAACCAGAAGACTAGGAATTTTTTAATCAAGACTAACCCGAGAAGTCCCACCATTTATGCAGTCCCGAAGATCCACAAAAACCTTATGGATCCACCAATGCGACCAATAGTATCTACCTGCGGAAGTATCCATCAACCTATAGGCCAGAGGTCTTCAAACTGTGGGGCGCGCCCCCCTGAGGGGGCGTGGAAGCGTTCCCAGGGGGGCGCCAATGGGTCTTCAATTACATGTAAATGAAGACAGCTTGGAAGCGCAAAAGGAGCGTTTCTAGGTTGTCGTCATTTAAATGCAGAAGTTAAAGCCCATAAAAAGGCGTCTGGACTGTAATTCCGAGTGACATGAGCAGGGTCAGAGAGTGTGAATTCGGCGTCCAAGACAGTAGCGCACCTACCATTGTGCTGAGTGGGCTGCATCGGCCCCCTGCGACCTCCTTTTGTAAGTTAGCACAAATATATCAACTCGGCTGCAACAAAGAGCTGAACAGGAGCACCACACTTTCACCCCAGACTCTTACCTGGCCCCACAATCTCATTTTGTTGTGCTAATTTGGAAAAGTTTAGTTTGAATTTAAACATTTTTGTATGCGTTTAAGTCACTTCGTGATTCCAGCCCTCCTCAAACAAACAGAAAAATGCTCTCCCAGGGCAGACAGGAAGAGTGTACTGACCCTAAGGCACTTAATTGTGTTAAAGCTTGTGTTAAAGCTTTCTCTGTGAGAGTGAACGTGGTGATGGCAATACAGTGCAGGGGTAGACTCGACCTTTTCAAATATTATACAGGCACTCAGACTTTAAAAGGCTGATCGAACTCGAACTTTCTGTTGAATTAAATTATCATAGTAGATTATTTTAGGTTGTTACCCTCCCTTTTGTGGGTGCTGCCTTTATCCTGTATTTTTCTTCTTCAAATATGATATTATTGTTATTATTGTAACGCATTATGTAAATTTGTAAAGCTCTCTGATACACGCAAGGGTTATGTTCGCGCTATAAAAAACTATAAAAATAAATAAATATTTAATGTGGATTGGTGGAAATCGGCAGGGGTCAAAAATGCCATTATGACACCCCACACTCATCAACAAGTAGATAGCAGGAGTATCCAGCAACACTTCCACTTCAACATGTAAGCCACAATAAATACCCATCATATGGTGGTTAAAAGGCTGTGCTATGATGCTGTTGCATTTTTATAAGTCCCACATTCAGTGTGGATTACAAGCTACAGAAAAGCAATCCAGAAGTGATAACATGATCCCCACCCCCATTGATCATCCCCCCCCAAATCCTTGCCATATAGTTTTGGAGGGGGGCCCAACTTCAAAACATTGTGCTTAGGGGGGGCTCAGGGCAAAAAAGTTTGAAGACCTCTGCTATAGGCCAATATCTGGACCGACATTTTCAACCCATGGTACAATCTCTTACCAGTTACATTCGAGACACCACAGATTTTTTATGTAAGCTACAGGAAATCAAAATAGAACCCAATGAACAATTATGGTTATGCACAGCAGATGTGAGCTCTTTATACACCTCAATCCCACACCAGGAAGGTGTTGAAGCCATAGAACAAGCAATTCTTAAACTGGAAGTGGAAGAACCAATGAAACTGTTCCTGATGGAACTATGTTCACCTTGTACCATAGTTACTTCAAACATGAGGAGGACTGGTTCCTGCAACTAGTGGGTACTAGCATGGGAAATAGCGCAGCTCCCATATACGCTAACACCTTCATGGGTGAGTTTGAACACACCAATATTTGGACCAACCCAGTTTGGAAAAATCACCTGAAAATGTATGCACGCTACATCGATGATCTGTTCTTCCTTTGGAAGGACACCAAAGAGAATTTGGAACAAGCCTCAATCCACCTAAATTCAGTCAACCAACGAATCCAGTTTACTTGGACAATAGACCCTCAAACCATCACTTTCTTGGATGTTCTCATTACGTTGAAGGATAACCAAATCACAACTGATATCTTTCGAAAATCTACTGACCGCAATAATCTATTACATTATACAAGCTTTCACCAGACATCTCTAAAAAGGCACTTACCCAAATCACAATTACTCAGAGTAAAACGCATCACATCTGACCCTGACGTACCAAAAATAAGGACTGAAGAAATGGTCGACCGATTCAGAGAAAGAGGTTACCCGGAGCAAATATTGAACACAGCGAAAAATCAGGTACATGAACTCCAACAAATGGATTTGTTAAAACAACCCAGAGCCAAAACTGAAAATGACCGGATGGTCATCGTATCTAAATACTCTAATGTGAGTTTGATGTTCAAAAACATAATATTAAAACATTGGCCAATGCTACAATTGGAACCAGATTTCCAGGACATGTTCAAATCCAGACCCTTGTTCGCCTACACGAGGGGAAAAAATCTTGGAGAAATTTTAAAACAACCTAAGCAAAGCCAATCGACCTCACGAGGGACAAGATCATGTAACAATTGCAACAATTGTCACAATATCATTCCGGGAACGAAAGTGACACATCCCATGAAAGGATATATTATACCATTGAGAGTAACGGCAACTTGTGATACCAACAACCTTATATACTTACTCAAATGTCCTTGTGGCATGGTATATATTGGAAAGACTGAACGCAAACTTAAGACTCGTCTCAACGAGCACAAATCCAATATCAGAACTAAAAATCTTAAATCATCGGTAGCAAGCCACTTCATAGAAATGAACCACAACATCTCACAACTTAAGTTTATGGTGTTGGAAACCATCGACAAAACAGAGGGAAGAGACAACAACAAGACATTGTTACAACGTGAAAATCATTGGATTTATAGACTTAATTCAATAAAACCACATGGACTCAATGAACACGTTCAGTTTTCATGTTACTTGTGACTTTTCGATATACTGATTTAACCCATATCTAATGGGCTGCTCTATTCTGACACTCCATTTGGCCATTATTTGTGAATATCACATGTAGTAATACTTTTATTTAAGATTGTTACAATGTATTATCCTTTTAGACTATCACGGTATGATCTACATTTAGAATTGTGAATTTTGTACGATTATATCTCACATCACTACTGTTCCTTCGTTATACAACCCCGCTACCTATCCCAGTCCTATTTCTATAACCTTTCTCATTCGCCCACGTGATCATAGCACTTCCTAGTTTCACGTATGAAACCCGACAGGGAACTCCCATAGTTGTCCACACTCCCGCGAGCCCAAGACTACGCCGACTATGCAACCATCCATTGAATACACGAGTAAGTACATGTTGACCTGCCATAGCGCTCGCATATACGACCGCTCGCCACATTTGTTTGCGACGAGCCGTCTTAATTGTTGAATTGGTTTCTTTGAATTTTCACTCTTACCGTTATCTATACGCGATAAAGCGTTTCATCCACACCCATTGAATTTGTAACCTCCAATAGCATGATTTACACCTGCCATTTTCCCTTTAAACACTCGGCGATCACCCCCTTGTTTTATTTCTTTTACACACATTATCGTTCATCTATCTTTTGGGCTAATGTGATTACTTTCTGTTATTTATCAATTTAACGGTTTTTTACCATGTGTGATAGTTAACATCATACTTAGAACAATATATGTCGTTTTTTTGTTTAGATGCTCCCCGACGAAGGGCGTAGCCCGAAATGCATTGGAGCTGGATACAACCATGTATGAAATGGAATTGAATATATGTTTTCAACAAAAACTTTATTGATCTTTGGATACAATGCGATTATACTTAACAAGAAGAGAATAAATTCTTCAAAAACTCTCTAAGTTTGTTTCTTGAACAACAGAGGAGGATTTCACCACAAACTTGAGTGCCCTAAGGGATGTCATCAGTTTCTAATTGATCACACTTTGCTTACTTTTCAAATTCACTCGCCCATGGGTGGAGGGCGACACCTTAGGAGCACCTATTCTAAATTTGAATAACGTTTCACTGAACTACTTTCAAATATAGGTTGTGCACGGGCCAATCAAATTCTTGACATTCAAATTAGTGGCCTTATTGCCAGTGGCAGACCTACATTTGCCCCTACCAATAACCCACTTTCCAACACACCACCACTACCAGTACCACCACCACCAGTACCACCACTGCCAGTTCCACCACCACTACCAGTTCCACCACCACCACCACCAGTACCACCACCACCACTGCTACCAACACCACCACTAATAAACAGTACCACCACCGCCACACCACTACCAATACCACCACTACCATCAGTACCATCACTACCGGTACCACCACCACTACCAGTACCACCAACACTAACAACACCACCAGTACCATCACCACCAGTATCACCACCAGTACCACCGCCATCAGTACTACCACCACCAGTACCACCACCACACTAGTACCACCACCAGTACCACCATCACCTGTACCACCAGCACATGTACCAGAACCACCACCACCAGTATCACCACTACCAGTACCAGTACCACCAGTACCACCACCACACCAGTACCACCACCACCACCACCAGTACCACCATCACCATGGCCATCACCAACACCAGTACCAGTACCAACAATATCACAAGTACCACCACCAATACCATCAGTACCAGTACCACCTCCAATACCACCACCAATACCAGTAGTACCAGTACCACCACCAATACCACCACCACCACCACCAGTACCACCAGTACAGGTACCTACAGCACCACTACCACCAGTACCAGTACCACCACCACCAGTACCAATACTACCACCACCACTAGCAGTACTACTATCACTACCAGTACCACCATCCCCAATATCACCACCACCACCACCAATACCACCATCACCAATACCACCACCACCTCAGCGCCTCTCGCTCACCGGTAATAGCAAGGGCACTGTGCGAGGCTGGAGCTGCAGCTGAGACCATCCCTCCCTCCATGCATGCCATAAAGAACAGCCGGCCCTGCACCAGGAGGTGAAGCTACTACAGCTGGGGTGTTTATTAGTCCAAAGATAGCAATGAAATTATGCAATGCCACAGTGCACACTCAAATCACGGAGAGGGCAGGAAATAGCCCCCCCTCCCGCTCTTCCTCCTGAGCCGCAACAGTGTAATCACAGTCCAAAAGGTGTTGGAGCACTTTGTTAGTGTTTATAGCTTGGATCATATGTAACTCTCACTTCACACTTTGTGTCTATGTAATTTACAATACTTACACATCTTCTTCACTGCACTATTTATCACTACTCTGAAGACGTCCCAGGCCGGTCTCTTCCTCTGATATTTACAATCTAACACGCAGTTGAGAAGGCCCTTTATTGCAAGGCAATAGGTCTCGCATTGGCGAGAGTTTAAGCTATTAATATTGTAAATGACAATGTCTTTCATTTATGTTTTAAAACCCAAAACATAAATAATAAGCATTGTGATTTACAATGGCAATAGCTCAAATTTGCTTGAATGTGAGACCTATTGCATTACAAATGGTTGTTTTTTAATGGCGAGAAACCTCAATAACCCTTACCTACCTTTACTCTACCACCCCTAAATCCTAAAAATCCTTTACCTCTACCCACCCATGAACCCTACTTCTTACCACCCCAAAGTCATTAACATCCCATCACTTAACCCTTAAACCCTTCCTCTTTAGATACGCTTAACACAGAGCACAAGCGCTGTTGCTTGCAAGATATATTGTGTACAAATGGAGCTAGGAGCCCGCCCATTGGTTACCATTTGTTAGCTCAGTGCCACTCTTATTAACTGCTTCCTAATTGGACAGTGCATGCCAGCTTCACTTCCTCTCCTTCTGTCTGGTGCATGGACCAAGTACTAATTCCTTCATCTTAACCCCTTCGATGCTCATGACGGAACGGTTCCGTCATGAGGCACAGTGGAGCTGTGCTGATGACGGAACCGTTCCGTCATGACCACACCCATTGCTATTATCCCTCAGCACCAGAGGGGAATATGTGCAGCAGCAATGTGGTTAATTACTGTCCTTCTGCTGCTAATGCTGTGATGGAGGTACTATTTTCATCTTCCTCCATAGTCCTCGTCCGTGTTGCTTCTCCCCCCACCCCCTTTTGTCCATGTTGTTTACCTTCACTCGCCATAAGAAAAAAAGCGCTGTGACTTGGCCAGCGCTGGCCACTTCATAGCACTTTTTTAGGTTTCGGCTACCGTCCCACTGCGTGAGCAGTGGGTGGGCGGAGCCGAAATCTTTTGTTAGTAGTATGGTGCCTGAACACGCCCCTCTTCTCAATTGGCTGGCCTCGTAAATGCTGGCCAGCCATTGGAGGAGAGGAGCGTCACTGAGTTCAGGGCCCGCCTTGACGCGATTCGGGGGCGTTTCCGTGTCTTTTTTTTAAGTCACGCCCTCTCCTCTTCCCATTGGCTGGAATTTTACCTTCCAGCCAATGGGAAGGGGAGAGCACGCCCCCGAATCCCTACAGGACGCTGTGCTTTCCAAGCAGCGTCTACCGGAGCCTCTGCCCCCCTGTTTCTTGTTTACATTGCTGTTAAAGACATAATGATAATAGTCCGTTTTCAATTACTACGGGTTCGAGACCCGGGGCGACCCGGTCCACTCAGAGCCCTGGATAGCATTGTGCATCGCGCAGCCCCCCCGTAAGCATTGGGTCCGAGTTGGAGACCCTCTCGCCATAGCTTCAAGAGCGACTCCTCTGTAGTTTTGAAAGCTGCACCGCTCACGTAAGAGGGTAGATTTCCTTTTTTTGCAGTGGGGATGCTTTTTTGGCGGACACGTTACAGTCAAACAGCTTCCGTCAATAGTGCATTTATTCTTTTTAACATTTCTTTTCGGACCCGGTGAACTATTGTTGTTGTTGATAAACTCGAATGAAACCTCCCGTAGTTTTGCTCGCCTCGTCCGAGCCGATGGCCGTGCAGGCGGAATGGCCGTGCAGGCGCGCTCCATGTGTGGCGGTGGCTCATGGCTCGCTGGCGCTGACCTGTTTTGTGTTAGTGTACACAATATTATAGATGCCTTCATAAAGCCTACTGTGTGCCTCGGTATAAGTTTCGGCCGCTGTGCAAACAAGTGTTTGGGCTTCCCAGACGTCTGAGCCCAGTGAGTCAGCGTGCAGGTGCAGCCACATATGTGAGCAGTGACAGCAGCGCGCGTGAGTCACCGCCTCCCTTTCCCGCCTTTCTTTCGTTTCTTCGTAACCTCTTGACCCAATATCCCAGATGTGTTTGGTTTAGGATTTAAGTTCGGTTTGTATTTTCCAGACGCGTTAGAGTTGACAGGGTTGTATGGAATGGGATGGGAAAGCAGGTCTCGTGGGCTCGTGTTTACCTGAAAATGCTGCAGCAAATAGGGGGCGGATGGGGGCGCAGGGGCGAGGGGAAAGCGCAAGCCGTATTTTTTGTTGTTTTTTTGGTTTCAGTTTTAGCGCTAACTCGTCCTGAATGTTTTGGAGCGCTTTATTTACATGAGCACCAGTTACGTTACGCAAAGACATCTTCATTTTTGGAAGGCAGGAGTAGTTCCGGTTGCACAAGGGGTTTGTAAATAGGCCCGTAAGTGTTTTGCTCAGAATCACAGGATGTTGAACCGACGCTCGAACCTGATTACCAAGCTCCAAAGTCGGTAGCTTTTGCTGTAATGCCACAACCCCCCCCCCCCTCCTTTTGAATTTAGAAGGATAGTGGTCTTGGAACAACAGCCAGAATAACTACACGTCACTGACAAATAAATTTTGCACTACTTCCCGTGCAGACTCACCGCACCGGAAGTAGTCCTGCCTTGTACATGCAGAATTATCAGCGAATACATTTAGCAATGCTTACCCTGAAGGCTCACCATACCTGCCTTGTACTTGCAGAAGTACCAGCGTGGATGTCAATTCGGGCACCACTATAGTACCTAGCTCCCTGGCGCTGCTCCTGCTTAGGCTATTCTTGGGGGTCTTGAAGGTGAATAGCAGCCAATACACAGTGGTAGCCGCCACCATAGTTATAGTTAGGGCAGAGTCTTTTGTGAATCTGCACAAAACTGTCCAAACAAAGTTCATTCATATTAGCTCCTTCCTGGAAAGGTTTGTGCCGATCCACCATTCGGGCCAAGAAAAAGTGTTTTTCTATCTTAACTCCCAAGGGAAAATGTTCTCTCAAGTACAGAAAAAAAAGCTGAACGGAACAACACTAAATGTAAATAATTTGTCTGAAAGTTAGAACTTTAGTCAGAAAGCGTTCTTTTCGTACTTTGGTGTATA
This sequence comes from Lissotriton vulgaris, assembly GCF_964263255.1. Taxonomy (NCBI): domain Eukaryota; kingdom Metazoa; phylum Chordata; class Amphibia; order Caudata; family Salamandridae; genus Lissotriton; species Lissotriton vulgaris. The sequence goes on from NC_141695.1 coordinate 315,459,714, forward strand.
TCCATTCAGCTATTTTCGAGTGAGCTAAAATGTCAAAAGGTGCTTGGGGTGGTCTTGAATAGGTTAAACAATAGGTATATCTGGACTGTTGTTCCAGCGGTACTCTGGTGGTACCATAAATGTTTTTTAAATGGATCCTCAGATTGTTCAACAGAGCTTTTTCTTCCATCTGTCTTTTTGGTATCTCGATAGAGGTACTGGTCCAACAGTATGGAGAAAGCTCATTGGCTGGTTGCAACTTGGAGGAAACATATTTTAGCCGTAATTAAAAGACTCTGGTATTTAGTCCCTGTGTTCTGAAGTTATATATATATTATATATAAGGGGGTAGGGTATGAACACCATTTCCCCCTGGTACTGGTGGTAGGTACCCAAGGCTCATGAATAATTAAAACAATTGTCACCGGTACCAGACCTTGAGAGGCCTCACATGAAGAACCATGGTATTCACGATATGGTACAGTGAAACCATGCAAGCTTCGGCGGGTGAAGCTTACTCAGTCCATTGGTACCATGGAGGTGAAGCTTGAGCAGTGGGACTAGTGAGGTACAGCGCTGGGCATGGCCTGCGGCCTTTTTGCAGAAATAACAATAGTGGCGCCGCCCCCTTGCGTCTCTTTTAGCATGGGAAAAGCCCAGCACTGCCAGCTCCTCTGAAGGATTCGTGGAAAGTATAGACGGGTGGTGGTGTTTCCTGAGGCACCCCAGAGGAAGAACGCCCATGGCTCCTCTGTGAAGCAGCAGGAGACACTGACGAGCACTTTACAAATCAAAGTCCGACAAAATCTGTCATAAACTACAGACCGAAGGTGTGTTTACAAATCGCTGAAGGCATGCTGTTTTTTTTTTGCAAATGGTGGTTTCTGCCAACCAGGAAGTAGAAACTGCCACATACGGACCCCGTGAGCAGCGGGGACCATCCCGGTGGACGTCGAGAAATGTCATTTTCTCACGTTGGGCTCTGCGTTCAGCAAGATGCCGCTGGTGCTTCTAGGCACCTGCACTGAACACATCTGTCTTTTGAGTACGAGTTGTCTGGTTTAAACTTAGTGTACCAAGGATCTGAGGTCTCCTTTAAGGGTGTGGTGGGTCGCATTTGTTGAGGTACACCTGAGTGGCACCTACAGGATCACATTGGTACCACCTGCCATTTGCTACTGGTGAATTGTCAGAGTATTTCTGTGATTTACAAGTCAGCCTTGCAATCAGACATACCGCATCGCTCAAAATCTGTTAACAAAATATATGGCAGCAGGGTGCCACGCATTTGCACCATTACCGCACAACTATAAAATGTGTCTGAATGTGAGAAAGCACACCCTTCGGCCCTGTTGGAAACAGAAGCCCTATGTCAGTGCCCGCTATGTCCAGCTAGTATCACTGCCTCAGCTGAGATCTGCGCAATCACCTACACTCTGCTCATTCAGTGCTTGGCCTCTCTGCTGAAACTATCATCGACAATGGCGATTTCGGTGGTGGTTTTGTGAGAAGAGACGAGCGGCCCAGTATAGCAGTAAGACCTCTAGACTTTCTGTCTATTCTGTGTATCCATCCGTCTTTATCCGTGTAAACTATCTACCGTTGCTTTTATTATAGCGCCTGCGCTCACAGAGGTTTTATGGCGCTGGATGCTGATATTAGGTTGATGGGAGGGTGCCAATGGAAACTGTTAGACCTGACATCCTTGGCGTGGTTTTTCCCCATCTTTTTGCCTCTGACTCATGCATTTTTGATGCTGTGCTGGATTTCGTTTTTGCTGATTTAGATGATTTGGACCCTCTGCCACTGCTGAACAGTGTCAGAGGGTAAGTGCTCCCTCTGTAAATTGTCATATTGATTGGGTATACCTGATTGGCATATCTGTATCGCCATGAAGTCCCTAGTAAAGTGCACTGTGTGTGCCAGGGCTGGTGATGACAGATGCTACTAGTGGGCCTGCAGCGCAGATTGCGCCACCCACATGAGTAGCTCTAAAATGGTGTCTCAGGCCTGCCAGCGCAGGGCCTGTGTGCAGTCAGTGGACTGCCATGTCCGCCTGGCCAGTGTCCCCACTGGCTGGGCTTAACCCTCCCCTGTCTGTGCACATCAGCCGCCCCTATGGAAGGCTCCAGGTACCCCCCTGGGCAGGATGCAGTGTATGGATAGGGTAGAGCATGTACTAGTGCAGGTAACATGCTCTGGTGGAGAGCAGCAGCCACTTTGTGTGCTCACTGCTGTAGGGCTGTAAGGCTCCCTAGGGTAACATGGGGAGGCTGGTCCCATTGGACCCCAGCCTATCTCCCTATAGGAACAAGATGGAACATCAATGAAAGATATCCCTGAACTCAGAATTAAATGACACATCTTTTAGTGAAGGTTGTTTTTGGATCCTGGGGTTGAGACTAGCACTTTTAGAAAGTGGCTGTTCTTTTGTATAAACCTTTCTGTGTGCTTGGGCCTGTGTGTGTGGAATGCCTGCGTGACAGGAGCTGCAGGGCCCCGGAGGGGGTTGGAGTCAGCCCAGGGGTGAAAGGCGACATCTGTTGCCCGGGGAAGGGGAGAGAGAAGCGCCTGATAGTGCTGGGCTGTGCCTGCCTGACCACCGTGCTGGCTAACTCCCCTGCCGGCCCACTGTCACCTCTGGCCCTGAGGCTGTCAGGAAGAAGAACACCAGAAACATTCCAGAGCCAAGGATCCCCTTGCACAAAGGACTTCAAAGGCGTTCAGGGGTATAAGGGAAGGACCCCTTACTACAGAAGATTAGATTCTAAAATTCTACAATCAAGAAGGAACCTCTGCTGGAAGAAGGACGGCTGGAGAACAAAAGGAAGATTGCCTTGCTGTGTGCTCTAAGGGCTGACCTGTTCTGCTGTCTAACTGGAAGCTGAGGAGGAGAAAGGGACTTTGCTGTGGGCTGTGTCTCTGCCTGCTTGAAACTGCTAAGACTTTGCTGTATGCTGTGTCTACAACTTGAATCTCCAAGGGCCTGAGAAGAGCTGGCTCCCTGTCTGCAACCCAGGAACATAAAGGTTGCCCAAGGCTTCAAGAATCTGCTGTGCCCCCCCCTGAGGCTGCTGTGTGGCGAAGAGATCGTGACACCGTGTGGTTTGCCTGCTTAGCGCATTGGCTGCTCTCTACTGCTTGAGAGCGCCGCGCTGACCCAGCCTGCTGCGTGGCCCAGATCGACGTGTTCATCGACACGTGTGTGGGGCAGACCGGAGACCTGTGAGCCTCTGCAGCGCAAGGAGCGCTGAAAAACAATTGCTGGCCGTATCACCGCCGCTGCCCGGGGCCAGAGAACCTCTGTGTGAAGCGCCATCCTGATCGGAGCTCAAACGGCGAAGAACGAAGCCGCCGCGCTCCCATTGGTGGAGGGAGCCGAGCCCCCTCACTAACGCCGCGACGGGATTGGCCCGTGCGGCGCAGCGTCATCAGCAGTGGTGGGCCGTGATTGGCCGGAGTCGCGGAGCGTCATTGGTTACTGCCCGGGAGCCGCACTGCCATTGGCTGACTCCCGGGTGCTGTTGGAGGCTCGCCTGGAGAGCCGCGACGGGATTGGCTGCCTTCGCGGAGGCGGCTGAAGGAGCCGAGTGATCGCCGCGATCACCGCCGGGCCCGGGAAGAAGTGACCGGTCCTCGCCGAGGGAAACCGAGGCGTCCCGCACCCCTGGCCAGCCGTCCCCCCACAAGGTGAGCAGCACCGCCTCCCCCGCCGCTCGTTGGATTGTCGAGAGCGGGCGGGAGAGGACAGGGGACCGGCCGGGGCGGGGACGCGTGCCATCTGCACGGCTTGGGGCGCCTGAGTCCCAGGAAGGCGCGAGGCTGCACAAGGGGGAGGAAAGAGTCCCCGAGCCTCGCGCAGAAGCGCATTGACAGCGCTTGGAGTCCCGAGGTGAAGTTTAAACGATGGCATTGTTTCACTTGCTCATTTTGAGAACGTTCAAATTCCCAAACGCTGGCATTGTTTCTTTGCTCATTTGAAGAGCATTTTCAACCAAAGCACATTGGCAGATCTTTGTGCTGATTAGAAGAGACTAGAGACATTTGTTTTGAGAACTTCCTGAAACTACGTACCACCATTAAGATTGAGTGCATCATTTTTATAATGAAGTGATTATCGTGCAACTGCTGATTTACCTTGCTGAAACTAGATAAAGTTATATATTTTTTATAAAAATATACTTACCTGTGTGGTCTCAGTTTGTGGTGGATTGGGGATTATTGTTGTGTTGAGTGCAAGTATTATACACATTGCCTTGGGGATAAGCCTGCCTGCTCGCGCCAAACTACCTAGAGGGAGAGCGGAGGTTATCTACTGTGTGTATTCCTTCACCCTGACTAGAAGCAAGGATCCCTACTTGGTCTAAGGTACTTACCTCTGCCAACTAGAGACCCCCAGTTCTAACATTGTTGGACAGCGGTGCGGATTTTGAACTAATAATTGCACTTGACCTGCAGTGATTTCTTGTACATCACTAGTCTAGTTTAGCAGCACAGGTTGCGCAAGATTTTTTCTTTTTGGTGAAACCTTTTTGTTGAAAAGGTTAGGAAGCATCATGTCTTTGAAAGCGGCAAGCGTGAGAGTAGAATTGGAAGTGGAATTCGCAATTCAGGAGTTGTACAACTACAGAAAGGATCTCCTGAAGCAATTCTGCAAACAGCTTGGATGCCCAGTGAAGGGCAGCGCAAACAAGGAAGAGCTACAGAAAGCTCTGAGGGCCTGGTGGGAGGCCAAACATGTTGTCTCAGAAGAAGCTACTGAAGTGGACGGCACACAGGAGAATGTTGTTTTGCTCAGTGATTTGCCAGTGCGGTCAGCATCTAAGGCTGGCAGCAACCACTCCAGTAGGAATATTTCTCCAGAGGAAGTGGAGGAGAATCAGAGAGCTAGGGCCCATGAGATTGAGCTTTTGAAACTCAGAGCGGACGCCGATGAGAAGAAACTGCGCCTGGAAGTTGAGAGAGAGGCGCAGGAGAGAGCGGCGCAGGAGAGAAGGCATGCTCTCGCTTTGGAGGAGAAGAAGCTCGAATTGGCTCATGAGAGGGGCATGAAGGAGTTGGCCATCAAATATAAAGAGAGGGTGTCCAGTTCTAATGGTGGCAGCGCACAACCAGTACAGGCGGGTAAGGTATACATACCAAAGGATCTGGTACAGAATTATCAGCGGGGTGAGGATATTTATGCGTGGTTCAGAGCGTATGAACTTGCCTTAAAGATGAATGAAGTGCCTGAGAGGAATTGGGGGGCAGGATTGTGGAAGCATTTTGAGGCCTCTGGGAGGGATGTTTTGGCGCCCTTAGATGCAGAGGATGCTTTATCCTACTCCGCCATGAAGGAGGCTTTATGCCTCAGGTATGGGCTCACTGCAGAACAGTACCGCCAGAAGTTTAGGAACTTCAAGAAGCTTGATTCAAGTACTTGGGTGGAGTGTGTGAGTATGTACACGCGTGCACTGGAAGGTTGGATGAAGGGCAGCAAAGTTACTGATTATGTGGGGTTGTGTCACTTGATTAGTAGGGAGCACTTAAGTAGTTTATGTGTCCCAGAGCTGCGCCAGCATCTTTTGGATAGCAAGTTAACTGATCCCAGTGAGCTTGCTAAAGAGGCGGACCGGTGGACTAGCACCAGGGTCCACAAGGGGGTGGTAAGTACCCCAGCCAAGGGTGGACAGGGTCCCCAGCAGAAGAGTGGGGGGGACACGGGTAATCAAAAGGAGTCTTCTAAAGGGCCCCAAACTGGTTCCCAGGAGAAGGTGTCTCAACCCCCCAAGTCTAAGAAGTCCTGGCCCCGTAAGGGCAAGCAGGACAACAGGCCCCCGCCTACCTGCTTTACATGTGGGGAGGTGGGGCACATTGCCCCCAAATGTCCAAAGAAACCTCCAGCACCCTCTGGTGCTCCAGCACCGGCGTTGGCCAGTGTAGCTTTGGGAGGGGATTTGATTTCTAGTGGGGAGGAGGGGTTAGCAGTGATGACCCTTGTCTCTTTAGGAGACCAAGAGATGGCCCAGGAAGCCTTGCTGCCCTTAAACACTAAGAAATATGGGCAGAAGGTGACCATCAATGGAAAGGAGATAGAAGCTCTGAGAGACACCGGGGCCAGTGTGACATCTGTCAGGTGTCAATGGGTGTCTGAAGAGCAGATCATTCCCAATGTACTCCGTCCTGTGGTGGCAGCTGACAGTTCAGTGCGCTACTGCAAGTTGGCACGTGTTCCATTTGAGTGGGGAGGAGTCTCCGGTACATTGGAAGTTGTTGTAAGTGATGCCTTGCCTGTAGATTGTCTATTAGGTAATGATCTGGAGAGCTCTCCATGGAAAGATGTAGAGCACAGGACTCACTTGGAGATGTTGGGTTTGCCTGCGTGGATCTGTGTGTCCACCCGGGCCATGACAGCCAGAGAGGGCGGTCTAGCAGAGCTGGAGCCTGGAACAAAGGCCCAGGAACCTGCCAAGAGAAGAAGGGGTAGAGGGCGCGGGAAACCGGCCCCCACTGTTCCCACGGTCCAGGAGGAGGCAGACCCAGAGGGGGATGCCCTGGAACCTACAGGGGAGCAGGTGGCCGAACTAGGGGAATTGCCTGAGCTGTCCCAGTGGCAGCAGGAAGGTGGTCCCTCCAGGGAGGAATTCTGCCAGGCTCAGAAGGAGTGCCCTTCTCTCGTTGGTGTGCGGCAGCAGGCTGCCGACCAGGCCGCAGGCCTGGGGTCCAAGGAGCATTTGATCTACTGGGAGGATGACTTACTTTATAGTGAGCCTAAGTTCGCTGAGCCAGGTGCAGCCCGAGTGCTGGTAGTGCCCGAGCGCTTCAGGAACTTCCTACTGGGTCTGGCTCATGACGTGCCTCTCGCAGGACATCTGGGGCAAGACAAGACCTATCACAGGCTTGTCACCCATTTCTACTGGCCCCAGATGAAGAAGCACGTCGCTGCCTTTTGTAAGTCTTGTCAGACTTGTCAGGCCAGTGGCAAGAGCGGAGGGAAGTGCGTGGCACCCCTCCAACCCTTTCCCGTGGTGAGCACCCCTTTTGAGCGGGTGGGCATTGACATCGTGGGGCCCCTGGATCCCAAGACAGCCCTAGGCAACAGGTTTATCCTGGTCTTGGTGGACCATGCCACTCGGTACCCGGAAGCCATCCCGCTCAGGACGGTCACAGCCCCAGTGGTGGGCCGTGCCCTGATGGGGATCTTTTCCCGTGTGGGATTTCCAAGGGAGGTGGTCTCGGACAGGGGGACAAACTTCATTTCTAGGTATATGAAGTCCCTGTGGGCGGAGTGTGGGGTGACATACAAATTCACCACTCCTTACCACCCTCAAGGAAATAAATTGGTTGAGAGATTCAACCGCACCTTGAAGGGCATGATCATGGGCCTGGAAGAGCCCATGAGGCGGAAATGGGATGTCTTGTTGCCATGCCTGTTGTTTGCCTACAGGGAGGTGCCTCAGAAATCCTTAGGGTTCAGTCCCTTTGAGTTGCTGTATGGCCACCCTGTCAGAGGGCCTCTTACTCTGGTGAAGGAGGGGTGGGAGAAATCCCGCGGGAAAACCCCTCAGGATGTGTTCAGCTATGTGCTGGCCATTCGCAACCAGACCAAGCGCTTCAGGAAGCTCGCTCAAGAGAACCTGGAGGCTAGCCAGGAGGAAATGAAGAGGTGGTATGACCAGAACACCTCTCTTGTGGAGTTCCAACCTGGGCAGAAAGTGTGGGTGATGGCGCCGGTGGAGCCTTGTGCGCTCCGTGACAAATGGTCAGGGCCATATGAGGTGGTGGAGCGCAAGAGCGAGGTTACCTATTGGGTTAACCTGAAGACTCCCAGGCAACCCCTGAGGGTGCTACATGTGAACCGCCTCAAACCCCACTTTGAGAGGACTGAAGTGACCATGCTCATGGCTACAGATGCTGGAGGGGAGGAGGATAGTGATCCTCTCCCTGACCTCCTGGCAGTCAAGGAGCAGGATGGGTCAGTGGATGGTGTGATACTCTCACCCACCCTGACCCCCGAGCAGGAGAAGGACTGTCGCCAAGTCTTGGGTCAGTTCGCCCCCCTGTTCTCCCTGACCCCAGGTGTCACCAAGTGGTGTGTCCACGATGTGGACACCGGTGACAACCTGCCTGTGAAACAGAAGTTTTACAGAGTGGCTGACAAGGTCAGGGCTAGCATCAAAGAAGAGGTTTCTAAGATGTTAGCGCTAGGGGTTATTGAGCCCTCCAGCAGCCCCTGGGCTAGCCCAGTGGTCTTAGTGCCTAAGAACGCTGCTACACCTGGTGGCCCCCCAGAACTCCGTTTCTGTGTGGACTACCGTGGGCTCAATGCGGTCACCAAGACTGACGCGCATCCCATCCCCCGAGCTGATGAGCTGGTGGATCGGTTGGGAGCTGCCCGGTACCTGAGCACTTTTGATTTGACTTCAGGTTACTGGCAGATTGCCTTAACTGAGGGGGCCAAGGAAAGATCAGCATTTTCAACACCCGAGGGGCACTTCCAGTTTCGTGTCATGCCCTTTGGGATGAAAAATGCCCCGGCCACATTCCAGAGACTGGTCAACCAGGTATTAGCAGGGCTGGAGGACTTCAGCGCAGCATACCTGGATGACATTGCTGTGTTCAGCTCCACATGGGAGGAACACTTGCAACACCTCTGCGCAGTGTTGAAGGCTCTGCAGAAGGCAGGCCTCACTATCAAGGCCAGCAAGTGCCAGATAGGGCAGGGATCTGTGGTGTACTTGGGACACCAGGTGGGGAGCGGCCAGGTGGCGCCCCTACAGGCGAAGATTGAGACCATTCTGGCTTGGGAACCCCCCCCAAGACCCAGACTGAGGTGAGAGCCTTTTTAGGTCTCACCGGGTATTACAGACGGTTTGTCAAAGGTTATGGCACCATTGTAGCCCCTTTGACAGAGCTGACATCTAGAAATCAGCCCAGGAAAGTGAATTGGACTGAGGCCTGTCAAACTGCTTTTGACACCCTCAAAACTGCCATGTGCACAGCACCGGTGCTTAACCTCTTGGCTGCTAATGACAAGGGTAACTCGTCATGGACTTTCCATTGATTTCAATGGAAATTATATGGCATCACTAATAATGCCTTAGCAGTGAAGGTGTTAAGGCACCTGACTTTTCCAGTGAGTTCATTGTGCAAACTGACGCTTCAGAGCAAGGCGTGGGAGCAGTACTCTCACAGATCAATGAGGAGGGCGAAGACCAACCAGTGGCTTTCATTAGTAGGAGGCTACTCCCCAGGGAACAGAGATGGAGTGCAATCGAAAGGGAAGCTTTCGCTGTGGTCTGGGCTCTGAAGAAGCTGAGGCCCTACCTGTTTGGGGCTCACTTCCGTGTTCAGACCGACCACAGGCCCCTCAGATGGTTAATGCATATGAGGGGCGAGAACCCAAAACTGTTGAGGTGGTCCATTTCCCTACAGGGGATGGACTTCACGGTGGAGCACCGCCCTGGTACAGAACACGCCAATGCTGACGGTCTGTCCAGATTCTTCCGCCTTAGTGATGAGGACTCCCAAGAGGTTGGGTAGTTCTCCCCACTTTCAGCTGGAGGGGACACGTGTTAGACCTGACATCCTTGGCGTGGGTTTTCCCCATCTTTTTGCCTCTGACTCATGTATTTTTGATGCTGTGATGGATTTCGTTTTTGCTGATTTAGATGATTTGGACCCTCTGCCACTGCTGAACAGTGTCAGAGGGTAAGTGCTCCCTCTGTAAATTGTCATATTGATTGGGTATACCTGATTGGCATATCTGTATCGCCATGAAGTCCCTAGTAAAGTGCACTGTGTGTGCCAGGGCTGGTGATGACAGATGCTACTAGTGGGCCTGCAGCGCAGATTGCGCCACCCACATGAGTAGCTCTAAAATGGTGTCTCAGGCCTGCCAGCGCAGGGCCTGTGTGCAGTCAGTGGACTGCCATGTCCGCCTGGCCAGTGTCCCCACTGGCTGGGCTTAACCCTCCCCTGTCTGTGCACATCAGCCACCCCTATGGAAGGCTCCAGGTACCCCCCTGGGCAGGGTGCAGTGTATGGATAGGGTAGAGCATGTACTAGTGCAGGTAACATGCTCTGGTGGAGAGCAGCAGCCACTTTGTGTGCTCACTGCTGTAGGGCTGTAAGGCTCCCTAGGGTAACATGGGGAGGCTGGTCCCATTGGACCCCAGCCTATCTCCCTATAGGAACAAGATGGAACATCAATGAAAGATATCCCTGAACTCAGAATTAAATGACACATCTTTTAGTGAAGGTTGTTTTTGGATCCTGGGGTTGAGAATAGCACTTTTAGAAAGTGGCTGTTCTTTTGTATAAACCTTTCTGTGTCCTTGGGCCTGTGTGTGTGGAATGCCTGCGTGACAGGAGCTGCAGGGCCCCGGAGGGGGTTGGAGTCAGCCCAGGGGTGAAAGGCGACATCTGTTGCCCGGGGAAGGGGAGAGAGAAGTGCCTGATAGTGCTGGGCTGTGCCTGCCTGACCACCGTGCTGGCTAACTCCCCTGCCGGCCCACTGTCACCTCTGGCCCTGAGGCTGTCAGGAAGAAGAACACCAGAAACATTCCAGAGCCAAGGACCCCCTTGCACAAAGGACTTCAAAGGCGTTCAGGGGTATAAGGGAAGGACCCCTTACTACAGAAGATTAGATTCTAAAATTCTACAATCAAGAAGGAACCTCTGCTGGAAGAAGGACGGCTGGAGAACAAAAGGAAGATTGCCTTGCTGTGTGCTCTAAGGGCTGACCTGTTCTGCTGTCTAACTGGAAGCTGAGGAGGAGAAAGGGACTTTGCTGTGGGCTGTGTCCCTGCCTGCTTGAAACTGCTAAGACTTTGCTGTATGCTGTGTCTACAACTTGAATCTCCAAGGGCCTGAGAAGAGCTGGCTCCCTGTCTGCAACCCAGGAACATAAAGGTTGCCCAAGGCTTCAAGAATCTGCTGTGCCCCCCCCTGAGGCTGCTGTGTGGCGAAGAGATCGTGACACCGTGTGGTTTGCCTGCTTAGCGCATTGGCTGCTCTCTACTGCTTGAGAGCGCCGCGCTGACCCAGCCTGCTGCGTGGCCCAGATCGACGTGTTCATCGACACGTGTGTGGGGCAGACCGGAGACCTGTGAGCCTCTGCAGCGCAAGGAGCGCTGAAAAACAATTGCTGGCCATATCACCGCCGCTGCCCGGGGCCAGAGAACCTCTGTGTGAAGCGCCATCCTGATCGGAGCTCAAACGGCGAAGAACGAAGCCGCCGCGCTCCCATTGGTGGAGGGAGCCGAGCCCCCTCACTAACGCCGCGACGGGATTGGCCCGTGCGGCGCAGCGTCATCAGCAGTGGTGGGCCGTGATTGGCCGGAGTCGCGGAGCGTCATTGGTTACTGCCCGGGAGCCGCACTGCCATTGGCTGACTCCCGGGTGCTGTTGGAGGCTCGCCTGGAGAGCCGCGACGGGATTGGCTGCCTTCGCGGAGGCGGCTGAAGGAGCCGAGTGATCGCCGCGATCACCGCCGGGCCCGGGAAGAAGTGACCGGTCCTCGCCGAGGGAAACCGAGGCGTCCCGCACCCCTGGCCAGCCGTCCCCCCACAAGGTGAGCAGCACCGCCTCCCCCGCCGCTCGTTGGATTGTCGAGAGCGGGCGGGAGAGGACAGGGGACCGGCCGGGGCGGGGACGCGTGCCATCTGCACGGCTTGGGGCGCCTGAGTCCCAGGAAGGCGCGAGGCTGCACAAGGGGGAGGAAAGAGTCCCCGAGCCTCGCGCAGAAGCGCATTGACGGCGCTTGGAGTCCCGAGGTGAAGTTTAAACGCTGGCATTGTTTCACTTGCTCATTTTGAGAACGTTCAAATTCCCAAACGCTGGCATTGTTTCTTTGCTCATTTGAAGAGCATTTTCAACCAAAGCACATTGGCAGATCTTTGTGCTGATTAGAAGAGACTAGAGACATTTGTTTTGAGAACTTCCTGAAACTACGTACCACCATTAAGATTGAGTGCATCATTTTTATAATGAAGTGATTATCGTGCAACTGCTGATTTACCTTGCTGAAACTAGATAAAGTTATATATTTTTTATAAAAATATACTTACCTGTGTGGTCTCAGTTTGTGGTGGATTGGGGATTATTGTTGTGTTGAGTGCAAGTATTATACACATTGCCTTGGGGATAAGCCTGCCTGCTCGCGCCAAACTACCTAGAGGGAGAGCGGAGGTTATCTACTGTGTGTATTCCTTCACCCTGACTAGAAGCAAGGGTCCCTACTTGGTCTAAGGTACTTACCTCTGCCAACTAGAGACCCCCAGTTCTAACATTGTTGGACAGCGGTGCGGATTTTGAACTAATAATTGCACTTGACCTGCAGTGATTTCTTGTACATCACTAGTCTAGTTTAGCAGCACAGGTTGCGCAAGATTTTTTCTTTTTGGTGAAACCTTTTTGTTGAAAAGGTTAGGAAGCATCATGTCTTTGAAAGCGGCAAGCGTGAGAGTAGAATTGGAAGTGGAATTCGCAATTCAGGAGTTGTACAACTACAGAAAGGATCTCCTGAAGCAATTCTGCAAACAGCTTGGATGCCCAGTGAAGGGCAGCGCAAACAAGGAAGAGCTACAGAAAGCTCTGAGGGCCTGGTGGGAGGCCAAACATGTTGTCTCAGAAGAAGCTACTGAAGTGGACGGCACACAGGAGAATGTTGTTTTGCTCAGTGATTTGCCAGTGCGGTCAGCATCTAAGGCTGGCAGCAACCACTCCAGTAGGAATATTTCTCCAGAGGAAGTGGAGGAGAATCAGAGAGCTAGGGCCCATGAGATTGAGCTTTTGAAACTCAGAGCGGACGCCGATGAGAAGAAACTGCGCCTGGAAGTTGAGAGAGAGGCGCAGGAGAGAGCGGCGCAGGAGAGAAGGCATGCTCTCGCTTTGGAGGAGAAGAAGCTCGAATTGGCTCATGAGAGGGGCATGAAGGAGTTGGCCATCAAATATAAAGAGAGGGTGTCCAGTTCTAATGGTGGCAGCGCACAACCAGTACAGGCGGGTAAGGTATACATACCAAAGGATCTGGTACAGAATTATCAGCGGGGTGAGGATATTTATGCGTGGTTCAGAGCGTATGAACTTGCCTTAAAGATGAATGAAGTGCCTGAGAGGAATTGGGGGGCAGGATTGTGGAAGCATTTTGAGGCCTCTGGGAGGGATGTTTTGGCGCCCTTAGATGCAGAGGATGCTTTATCCTACTCCGCCATGAAGGAGGCTTTATGCCTCAGGTATGGGCTCACTGCAGAACAGTACCGCCAGAAGTTTAGGAACTTCAAGAAGCTTGATTCAAGTACTTGGGTGGAGTGTGTGAGTATGTACACGCGTGCACTGGAAGGTTGGATGAAGGGCAGCAAAGTTACTGATTATGTGGGGTTGTGTCACTTGATTAGTAGGGAGCACTTAAGTAGTTTATGTGTCCCAGAGCTGCGCCAGCATCTTTTGGATAGCAAGTTAACTGATCCCAGTGAGCTTGCTAAAGAGGCGGACCGGTGGACTAGCACCAGGGTCCACAAGGGGGTGGTAAGTACCCCAGCCAAGGGTGGACAGGGTCCCCAGCAGAAGAGTGGGGGGGACACGGGTAATCAAAAGGAGTCTTCTAAAGGGCCCCAAACTGGTTCCCAGGAGAAGGTGTCTCAACCCCCCAAGTCTAAGAAGTCCTGGCCCCGTAAGGGCAAGCAGGACAACAGGCCCCCGCCTACCTGCTTTACATGTGGGGAGGTGGGGCACATTGCCCCCAAATGTCCAAAGAAACCTCCAGCACCCTCTGGTGCTCCAGCACCGGCGTTGGCCAGTGTAGCTTTGGGAGGGGATTTGATTTCTAGTGGGGAGGAGGGGTTAGCAGTGATGACCCTTGTCTCTTTAGGAGACCAAGAGATGGCCCAGGAAGCCTTGCTGCCCTTAAACACTAAGAAATATGGGCAGAAGGTGACCATCAATGGAAAGGAGATAGAAGCTCTGAGAGACACCGGGGCCAGTGTGACATCTGTCAGGTGTCAATGGGTGTCTGAAGAGCAGATCATTCCCAATGTACTCCGTCCTGTGGTGGCAGCTGACAGTTCAGTGCGCTACTGCAAGTTGGCACGTGTTCCATTTGAGTGGGGAGGAGTCTCCGGTACATTGGAAGTTGTTGTAAGTGATGCCTTGCCTGTAGATTGTCTATTAGGTAATGATCTGGAGAGCTCTCCATGGAAAGATGTAGAGCACAGGACTCACTTGGAGATGTTGGGTTTGCCTGCGTGGATCTGTGTGTCCACCCGGGCCATGACAGCCAGAGAGGGCGGTCTAGCAGAGCTGGAGCCTGGAACAAAGGCCCAGGAACCTGCCAAGAGAAGAAGGGGTAGAGGGCGCGGGAAACCGGCCCCCACTGTTCCCACGGTCCAGGAGGAGGCAGACCCAGAGGGGGATGCCCTGGAACCTACAGGGGAGCAGGTGGCCGAACTAGGGGAATTGCCTGAGCTGTCCCAGTGGCAGCAGGAAGGTGGTCCCTCCAGGGAGGAATTCTGCCAGGCTCAGAAGGAGTGCCCTTCTCTCGTTGGTGTGCGGCAGCAGGCTGCCGACCAGGCCGCAGGCCTGGGGTCCAAGGAGCATTTGATCTACTGGGAGGATGACTTACTTTATAGTGAGCCTAAGTTCGCTGAGCCCGGTGCAGCCCGAGTGCTGGTAGTGCCCGAGCGCTTCAGGAACTTCCTACTGGGTCTGGCTCATGACGTGCCTCTCGCAGGACATCTGGGGCAAGACAAGACCTATCACAGGCTTGTCACCCATTTCTACTGGCCCCAGATGAAGAAGCACGTCGCTGCCTTTTGTAAGTCTTGTCAGACTTGTCAGGCCAGTGGCAAGAGCGGAGGGAAGTGCGTGGCACCCCTCCAACCCTTTCCCGTGGTGAGCACCCCTTTTGAGCGGGTGGGCATTGACATTGTGGGGCCCCTGGATCCCAAGACAGCCCTAGGCAACAGGTTTATCCTGGTCTTGGTGGACCATGCCACTCGGTACCCGGAAGCCATCCCGCTCAGGACGGTCACAGCCCCAGTGGTGGGCCGTGCCCTGATGGGGATCTTTTCCCGTGTGGGATTTCCAAGGGAGGTGGTCTCGGACAGGGGGACAAACTTCATTTCTAGGTATATGAAGTCCCTGTGGGCGGAGTGTGGGGTGACATACAAATTCACCACTCCTTACCACCCTCAAGGAAATGGTTTGGTTGAGAGATTCAACCGCACCTCGAAGGGCATGATCATGGGCCTGGAAGAGCCCATGAGGCGGAAATGGGATGTCTTGTTGCCATGCCTGTTGTTTGCCTACAGGGAGGTGCCTCAGAAATCCTTAGGGTTCAGTCCCTTTGAGTTGCTGTATGGCCACCCTGTCAGAGGGCCTCTTACTCTGGTGAAGGAGGGGTGGGAGAAATCCCGCGGGAAAACCCCTCAGGATGTGTTCAGCTATGTGCTGGCCATTCGCAACCAGACCAAGCGCTTCAGGAAGCTCGCTCAAGAGAACCTGGAGGCTAGCCAGGAGGAAATGAAGAGGTGGTATGACCAGAACACCTCTCTTGTGGAGTTCCAACCTGGGCAGAAAGTGTGGGTGATGGCGCCGGTGGAGCCTTGTGCGCTCCGTGACAAATGGTCAGGGCCATATGAGGTGGTGTAGCGCAAGAGCAAGGTTACCTATTTGGTTAACCTGAAGACTCCCAGGCAACCCCTGAGGGTGCTACATGTGAACCGCCTCAAACCCCACTTTGAGAGGACTGAAGTGACCATGCTCATGGCTACAGATGCTGGAGGGGAGGAGGATAGTGATCCTCTCCCTGACCTCCTGGCAGTCAAGGAGCAGGATGGGTCAGTGGATGGTGTGATACTCTCACCCACCCTGACCCCCGAGCAGCAGAAGGACTGTCGCCAAGTCTTGGGTCAGTTCGCCCCCCTGTTCTCCCTGACCCCAGGTGTCACCAAGTGGTGTGTCCACGATGTGGACACCGGTGACAACCTGCCTGTGAAACAGAAGTTTTACAGAGTGGCTGACAAGGTCAGGGCTAGCATCAAAGAAGAGGTTTCTAAGATGTTAGCGCTAGGGGTTATTGAGCCCTCCAGCAGCCCCTGGGCTAGCCCAGTGGTCTTAGTGCCTAAGAACGCTGCTACACCTGGTGGCCCCCCAGAACTCCGTTTCTGTGTGGACTACCGTGGGCTCAATGCGGTCACCAAGACTGACGCGCATCCCATCCCCCGAGCTGATGAGCTGGTGGATCGGTTGGGAGCTGCCCGGTACCTGAGCACTTTTGATTTGACTTCAGGTTACTGGCAGATTGCCTTAACTGAGGGGGCCAAGGAAAGATCAGCATTTTCAACACCCGAGGGGCACTTCCAGTTTCGTGTCATGCCCTTTGGGATGAAAAATGCCCCGGCCACATTCCAGAGACTGGTCAACCAGGTATTAGCAGGGCTGGAGGACTTCAGCGCAGCATACCTGGATGACATTGCTGTGTTCAGCTCCACATGGGAGGAACACTTGCAACACCTCTGCGCAGTGTTGAAGGCTCTGCAGAAGGCAGGCCTCACTATCAAGGCCAGCAAGTGCCAGGTAGGGCAGGGATCTGTGGTGTACTTGGGACACCAGGTGGGGAGCGGCCAGGTGGCGCCCCTACAGGCGAAGATTGAGACCATTCTGGCTTGGGAACCCCCCAAGACCCAGACTGAGGTGAGAGCCTTTTTAGGTCTCACCGGGTATTACAGACGTTTTGTCAAAGGTTATGGCACCATTGTAGCCCCTTTGACAGAGCTGACATCTAGAAATCAGCCCAGGAAAGTGAATTGGACTGAGGCCTGTCAAACTGCTTTTGACACCCTCAAAACTGCCATGTGCACAGCACCGGTGCTTAAGGCACCTGACTTTTCCAGTGAGTTCATTGTGCAAACTGACGCTTCAGAGCAAGGCGTGGGAGCAGTACTCTCACAGATCAATGAGGAGGGCGAAGACCAACCAGTGGCTTTCATTAGTAGGAGGCTACTCCCCAGGGAACAGAGATGGAGTGCAATCGAAAGGGAAGCTTTCGCTGTGGTCTGGGCTCTGAAGAAGCTGAGGCCCTACCTGTTTGGGGCTCACTTCCGTGTTCAGACCGACCACAGGCCCCTCAGATGGTTAATGCATATGAGGGGCGAGAACCCAAAACTGTTGAGGTGGTCCATTTCCCTACAGGGGATGGACTTCACGGTGGAGCACCGCCCTGGTACAGAACACGCCAATGCTGACGGTCTGTCCAGATTCTTCCGCCTTAGTGATGAGGACTCCCAAGAGGTTGGGTAGTTCTCCCCACTTTCAGCTGGAGGGGACACGTGTTAGACCTGACATCCTTGGCGTGGTTTTTCCCCATCTTTTTGCCTCTGACTCATGTATTTTTGATGCTGTGCTGGATTTCGTTTTTGCTGATTTAGATGATTTGGACCCTCTGCCACTGCTGAATAGTGTCAGAGGGTAAGTGCTCCCTCTGTAAATTGTCATATTGATTGGGTATACCTGATTGGCATATCTGTATCGCCATGAAGTCCCTAGTAAAGTGCACTGTGTGTGCCAGGGCTGGTGATGACAGATGCTACTAGTGGGCCTGCAGCGCAGATTGCGCCACCCACATGAGTAGCTCTAAAATGGTGTCTCAGGCCTGCCAGCGCAGGGCCTGTGTGCAGTCAGTGGACTGCCATGTCCGCCTGGCCAGTGTCCCCACTGGCTGGGCTTAACCCTCCCCTGTCTGTGCACATCAGCCACCCCTATGGAAGGCTCCAGGTACCCCCCTGGGCAGGGTGCAGTGTATGGATAGGGTAGAGCATGTACTAGTGCAGGTAACATGCTCTGGTGGAGAGCAGCAGCCACTTTGTGTGCTCACTGCTGTAGGGCTGTAAGGCTCCCTAGGGTAACATGGGGAGGCTGGTCCCATTGGACCCCAGCCTATCTCCCTATAGGAACAAGATGGAACATCAATGAAAGATATCCCTGAACTCAGAATTAAATGACACATCTTTTAGTGAAGGTTGTTTTTGGATCCTGGGGTTGAGAATAGCACTTTTAGAAAGTGGCTGTTCTTTTGTATAAACCTTTCTGTGTGCTTGGGCCTGTGTGTGTGGAATGCCTGCGTGACAGGAGCTGCAGGGCCCCGGAGGGGGTTGGAGTCAGCCCAGGGGTGAAAGGCGACATCTGTTGCCCGGGGAAGGGGAGAGAGAAGCGCCTGATAGTGCTGGGCTGTGCCTGCCTGACCACCGTGCTGGCTAACTCCCCTGCCGGCCCACTGTCACCTCTGGCCCTGAGGCTGTCAGGAAGAAGAACACCAGAAACATTCCAGAGCCAAGGATCCCCTTGCACAAAGGACTTCAAAGGCGTTCAGGGGTATAAGGGAAGGACCCCTTACTACAGAAGATTAGATTCTAAAATTCTACAATCAAGAAGGAACCTCTGCTGGAAGAAGGACGGCTGGAGAACAAAAGGAAGATTGCCTTGCTGTGTGCTCTAAGGGCTGACCTGTTCTGCTGTCTAACTGGAAGCTGAGGAGGAGAAAGGGACTTTGCTGTGGGCTGTGTCCCTGCCTGCTTGAAACTGCTAAGACTTTGCTGTATGCTGTGTCTACAACTTGAATCTCCAAGGGCCTGAGAAGAGCTGGCTCCCTGTCTGCAACCCAGGAACATAAAGGTTGCCCAAGGCTTCAAGAATCTGCTGTGCCCCCCCTGAGGCTGCTGTGTGGCGAAGAGATCGTGACACCGTGTGGTTTGCCTGCTTAGCGCATTGGCTGCTCTCTACTGCTTGAGAGCGCCGCGCTGACCCAGCCTGCTGCGTGGCCCAGATCGACGTGTTCATCGACACGTGTGTGGGGCAGACCGGAGACCTGTGAGCCTCTGCAGCGCAAGGAGCGCTGAAAAACAATTGCTGGCCGTATCACCGCCGCTGCCCGGGGCCAGAGAACCTCTGTGTGAAGCGCCATCCTGATCGGAGCTCAAACGGCGAAGAACGAAGCCGCCGCGCTCCCATTGGTGGAGGGAGCCGAGCCCCCTCACTAACGCCGCGACGGGATTGGCCCGTGCGGCGCAGCGTCATCAGCAGTGGTGGGCCGTGATTGGCCGGAGTCGCGGAGCGTCATTGGTTACTGCCCGGGAGCCGCACTGCCATTGGCTGACTCCCGGGTGCTGTTGGAGGCTCGCCTGGAGAGCCGCGACGGGATTGGCTGCCTTCGCGGAGGCGGCTGAAGGAGCCGAGTGATCGCCGCGATCACCGCCGGGCCCGGGAAGAAGTGACCGGTCCTCGCCGAGGGAAACCGAGGCGTCCCGCACCCCTGGCCAGCCGTCCCCCCACAAGGTGAGCAGCACCGCCTCCCCCGCCGCTCGTTGGATTGTCGAGAGCGGGCGGGAGAGGACAGGGGACCGGCCGGGGCGGGGACGCGTGCCATCTGCACGGCTTGGGGCGCCTGAGTCCCAGGAAGGCGCGAGGCTGCACAAGGGGGAGGAAAGAGTCCCCGAGCCTCGCGCAGAAGCGCATTGACAGCGCTTGGAGTCCCGAGGTGAAGTTTAAACGCTGGCATTGTTTCACTTGCTCATTTTGAGAACGTTCAAATTCCCAAACGCTGGCATTGTTTCTTTGCTCATTTGAAGAGCATTTTCAACCAAAGCACATTGGCAGATCTTTGTGCTGATTAGAAGAGACTAGAGACATTTGTTTTGAGAACTTCCTGAAACTACGTACCACCATTAAGATTGAGTGCATCATTTTTATAATGAAGTGATTATCGTGCAACTGCTGATTTACCTTGCTGAAACTAGATAAAGTTATATATTTTTTATAAAAATATACTTACCTGTGTGGTCTCAGTTTGTGGTGGATTGGGGATTATTGTTGTGTTGAGTGCAAGTATTATACACATTGCCTTGGGGATAAGCCTGCCTGCTCGCGCCAAACTACCTAGAGGGAGAGCGGAGGTTATCTACTGTGTGTATTCCTTCACCCTGACTAGAAGCAAGGGTCCCTACTTGGTCTAAGGTACTTACCTCTGCCAACTAGAGACCCCCAGTTCTAACAGAAACCCTCAGTGCAATATTTCGTTTTCGTTTGTTCCTGGGTTTCGTGGCTCAGATGCCCCTGTGTGCCTCACAAGTTAGATCACCACCTGTTTTTTTTGTCTTCATGGCTCACAGGCATCTCTCGAGGGATGGGCGGTGCGGTGTTCAGACATTGCCCACGCGGTGTTTGCCATCACTGGCTCAGCATAAGGAGCATTTTTGTGACAGAGCAGAGCGGGTCACACAGTGAATTTTGCCAATGGCTGTATCGGCTGAGCCGATGCTCCTGTCTGTGTGCTGCAGTGGGTGTGAATAAGTGGATGACACAACAGCAGGTCAATGCATGTAGGGGGCTGGCTGCATACCCCTAACAGTAAACATGTTAGACAAATCATTTTAGTAATATAAAAAGGTCTTGGTTACACAACTCAGGGGTGGCCCTGACAAATGCCATAGTTGCTAAATACCAACGCCGTGTGATCCTGAGCGCACCTCGTGCCTAGTTCTTCCATCACCCAAAATTCCTGTCTTTTTATCCCATTCTTACAGGTGCTTCTTCATCCCTGCTTTCTCTCTTGGTCCCAATTTCTCTATCCTTCTCTACCTCCCTTTTCTACCTTTATTTTTTTCTTATTTGCTCCCCCTTCCTTCTTCCTTCCTGTCCTTCTCTTTCTCGTTGTTATCTTTCTCACTGTTGTTTTATCTTTCTCTACCCCCTTGTCATTATATTCCTAGCCTTCTATTCATCCCTGCTTCTCAATGTTAACTGTTTTCCTTTCCTTTTCTTCATCCTTCTTTCTTCCCTGGATACTGCTTTCTATCCTTCTCTTTTCCCTTTGTCACTGTCTTCCTATGCGCCGGTGTCCTCCTCGGAAGGATGAACAGCGGATTCTGCTGAGCCAGGATCACATCTTTGCCTCTTTTGGCCAGAGGCAGATGTCGTTAAAACCATGAACCATCCTAAAGTGATGCAAATCCCGCGTGCAAACACACCTACACATACACATGGTGGGAGCCAGAGTATTATACAGTATTAACCCCCTCAGGGCGGGCTGATACTTACAGGTGAGTGCAGCGCGCATGGCGGCGGGCGAGGGTACGAGGCACAGCTCCTGTGCTCGGAGTGGGCTCGGCAGGTCATAGAGGCACCAGGGAGGGGGCCCCTCTCCTCATTGGCTGGCACTCAGAGCTGTCTGTAAGGGCGGAGCACCGTTACCTTTGCCCAGGGAGGGAGGGAACCAGCTCCAGGCAGGGAGTCCGTCCAGCTGGTGTGAGGAGGGGCACACGGTGTGTCTGCGCTTTCGCAGTGCCTGCCCCTCCACTGATTCACACGGGGAGGGAGGGGGGACGCTGGGTCTCAACTCCGTGATTAAAAGTCTATTTACAAGTCGGGCTTATAGTCATGTCGTAAACTTTATTGCGGAAAGGTAATCCTGTCTGATGCAATCCCTGCTGCATTTCACGTTTTATCTTATCTTGCATTTCCTAGGAATATTTACTTTTTTCAAGCTGTGTTTTTCTGCATTTCTTTCACGCAGCACGAGCCTCGTACATACTCTGAACTCAGTCACAGGGTGAGTTCCCGTTGAGGGTGGTTGTGAGGGGCACGAATGAGACATCTGGGGTTGAGGAAGGCAGTGTGAGTTTCTCGTAGTACCTTGTCATCCGGACCTAATTTGAGCCCGTGTTTAACAGTGAGGTTCCCCTGGTGCTCAGATTTGGGGACCTGTTCTCTTATTTTTCCCTTATCAGACTTTGACGTAGAACAAGAGACAAAAAACGCAAAAGGGCGAAAGAAGGGGGGTGCGAAAGACTAAAAACAGTGACAGAAAATCCCAGAGATAAGAAAGAAGCCGAGCGAGTGAAATAAAAGGGAAGGAAGTGATAATGTTTCAAGTCCGAAAATGTGATGCTGCGAATTAAACATTCCTACGGCTTTTTGGCGCCTTGATTGTCCTCATTCTACCATTCACCATTTTCCTCTGAAGCCTCTCTGTTAGGCAGGGGCCAACACCCATTGGGCTGAACAGCCTTCAGATACCCCCACCCCCCCCCACCCCACACTCCTCAGCTGCCACTTCCCCAGACTCTTTGTTCAGTTTTATTTCCATAATCTGTAATGGTGATGTGTTTCAGAATGTTTCCTCTAGTGGGACAGCTGACCGTGCCTGGAGCACCGCCGGTTGGCATAGACACTGCTCGTTGGTACCAGGTGTATAGGGCAGAGACACAGAGGTAACCTAGGCATAGACAGTTGGAAATACACTAAGCTCTGCCCCCCTTCTATCACTCGTCGATTATAGGTATGCACACAAAACAACCGTAATTTATTATTAATTCCTATTTGTAGAGCACAGACATAGCATCTCTTAGTGTTTCAAGGTACCAGGGCCAGCAAGGAGATTGGGTGGGTTGATGCCTGGAGTCACATGGTGCAGGGGAGCTAACTTAACTCCCACCTTATCGACCGCTGGAAATATAGCTGAGGATGGTTGCCGGTTGGGAGTCCACCAATGGTTTGTTCAGAATAGCCAAACACTGGAAACATGGCTGTGCTTGCTTCCTCCCCCCCTGGCTGTGCTTGCTTCCCTGCCCCCTGCCCGTGCTCGCTTCCCTGCCCCCTGGCTGTGCTTGCTTCCCCGCCCCTGGCTGTGCTTGCTCCCCCGCCCCCTGGTTCCCCTTCCCCTGGCTGTGCTTGCTTCCCTGCCACCTGGCTGTGCTTGCTTCCCTGCCACCTGGCTGTGCTTGCTTTCCTGCCCCCTCGCTGTGCTTGCTTCCCTGCCCTCTCGCTGTGCTTGCTTCCCTGCCCCCTGAGTGTGTGTGTGGCTCTGGGTGGATGTGTGTGGCTCTGGGGGGTGTGTGTGGCTCTGGGTGGGTATGTGTGGCTCTGGGTGGGTGTGTGGCTCTGGGTGTGTGTGTGTGGCTCTGGGTGTGTGTGTGTGTGTGTGTGTGGCTCTGGGTGTTTGTGTGGCTCTGGGTGTGTGTGTGTATGGCTCTGGGTGTGTGTGTGTGTGTGTGGCTCTGGGTGGGTGTGTGTGTGTGGCTCTGGGTGGGTGTGTGTGTGGCTCTGGGTGTGTGTCTGTGTGGCTCTGGGTGGGTGTGTGTGGCTCTGGGTGTGTGTGTGGCTCTGGGTGTGTGTGTGTGGCTCTGGGTGTGTGTGTGTATGTGTGGCTCTGGGTGTGTGTGTGTATGTGTGGCTCTGGGTGTGTGTGTGTGGCTCTGGGTGTGTGTGTGTGTATGTGTGGCTCTGGGTGTGTGTGTATGTGTGGCTCTGGGTGTGTGTGTGTGGCTCTGGGTGTGTGTGTGTGTGTGTGTGGCTCTGGGTGTGTGTGTGGCTCTGGGTGTGTGTGCGTGTGGCTCTGGGTGTGTGTGTGTGTGTGTGTGGCTCTGGGTGTGTGTGTGTGTGGCTCTGGGTGTGTGTGTGTGGCTCTAGGTGTGTGTGTGTGGCTGGCTCTGGGTGTGTGTGGCTCTGGGTGTGTGTGTGTGGTAGTAATTGCTGTCTGCTGAGCTTGTCCGTAGGGTACAATAGGTCTCATTTGGGAGAGATAAAGCTAATGGCAATATAAATGACAATGCCATTTATTTATCTGTTTTCCAAACCAACACATAAATACAAATGTTGTCATTTACAATGCAAATAGCTCTAACTTTTGCAAAGGCGAAACCGTTGCATTGTAAATGCTTGTTCAAATTTGTTGCCATGCTGCTCTACAACATGGCTAAGAGACAATGATTGGAAAAGTCAATGCATAGGTGAGACGTTGGCTTTGCCAATGCTTGGTTTCAGTGATATAAACATTATGTAACTGAAAGAATATGACCTGCATTGTAAAACACTCAGCAGGGCCTTTGTACTTAATTGCATTTAAGGTTTGCACTGTTACTTCCATCATGGTGAACCACCAGGTTGTAAATGTTATATACCATGGGAGCGGCGACAGCCGGCGCCTGAAGGCTGGAAGTGCACTTTCATGGCAGGCACAGGCAGGCCCTCCCTTGGAGTCTGATTGAACTTAGGCATGTGAATCACTCACCTAGGCACTGACGTATGATGTGGGGGATTCCCAGAATTTACCCTTATCCTTACCTGCCGAGGAGTTATGATGTCCAAGTACCCTAGGACAGTTTCCTTTTCACCTGAGATCTTCCTGGATGGAAGTCAGGCCAGGTTCCTAGAACGGCTACAAAAAGGCTGCCTCTCAGGTCAGGTGGGCGGGAAACAGAAAGTGCAACGTGCGAATTCAGATAGCCTTCCCGCCAGGTGAGTCACACCCTCAGCAATTATTTTGCATTACATACCGCCGGGTACCTGGAGGAGCTTCCGAGTGAATGGGACAGGACAGTGAGGGGAGGAACCAGGAAGCGCAGAGGCTGAAAACAGGTCAGGCACTGCGGGCTGAAATCACTACGGACCCGGTGTGGAACCGCTCTTGGCCGAGGGAAGGCCCGTGCTCCTCGAGAAGCCGGCGGAGGAGACCCGTGTGGACGTGAGGACGGTACGTGCGTTTCCCGTGCGACGTGGTTTCTTGTCATGTTACCGTTTTGTTGCCTTGGTCCGAGGTGCCTGCCGACGACGGAGAGTGCGTGAGCGTGTCAGCCCCGCGCGCAGAGGTTTGTTTCACAAACAACGTGTGAAGTCAGGAACAGGCACGTTGACGTAGCCTACGGATGACGTCCTAGTTACCCTGATAGCGATGACAGGGCACGACCACCAGGCAGGCCCGAGCGACGGGTGGAATTGGTATGCGGAGGCTCTATTTCTGCCCCTCACGCGCGTTATTTGGAGGGTAGAGTCGAATTTCTGCCTCTCACACGCCTCGGGTGCCATGGCAGTAAAGGAAGTGGAAACCGGCCCCCACCCGTGCGGCGCACCGGGGGATTGCCCGGTGCCCGCTATGGGCAGTCCGGACCTGCCCATAGCGGGCAAATGGTTGTTGACAAAGACCGGCGTACACTCTGGTAGTGCCACCGACCCTACATCTCAAAAGTAGATACACTAGTTATAAAATTCCCTCCCTTTCATTCAAAGTCAGTTTTGAAGTGAATGACAGAGACCGAGTAGGTAGAGCCATGTAGTTCGCTACAGGGGAACGGTCTCATTATGCATCCCTTCCCTGCTTATTTATTTATTTTTGGGAGTGCGCGTCCATAGAATATTATATTTTCCCTGAAGAAATATATCTTATTCATAGCCCATTCGCTTTGTACACATCTATTAGTACGTATGTATATCCTTTTAGCCTCACTGTGCTATGTCTTCGCAGTAGTTAATAAAGCGGACTTCCAACTTAATTATGTTAAGGACAATATATGTTGGGTGGCTAAATCTATTTGTATGCAGAGAGTTGGGACACAACAACACACAAGGAATATATATATAGATTATATACAGTTTAACCGCAGTGGTTGACTTGGCAATGAAAGAATTACTAACAGACTTCCTAAAGTCTTGCCTGTTGATTGCTTAATCTACTGACCCTAGTCCCTCAGTTATTCATCTTGTGCACGTGCCTAGAAGCAGACGCACTATTAGGGAGATGAGGTGGCGCTATACCCAGAGCTGCGGACTTCGTAATTGAGGAAACAGCAGGGCACGAGTCGGGGGGGGGGGTAGGGGGTCCACGCGGGTGGACGGCGTTACCCCACTTCTTTCACAGGGTGGATGCCGTCCACCCTGCCAAGAAGTTGGGCCCCACTAAAAAAAATGCTGAATTTGTCCCGGTGTTATTTCCAAACACCGGGACACTTTCAGCAGCGCCTGCACGCTGTTGTCTGCTTTCGATCACAACAACGTGCAGGAGGGGACAGGGCTCTCTTATTTCCGACTCCTGTTGGGATACTCGGCCATAACAAAGGCCGAGTCTCAGGGGTCATCAAGCCTCCTTTTGTTGGAGTTTCCTGGCTGGAAGCAGTCAGGATCCTCACACCTGATGCAAATGCAGCAGAGGGGAAACCCTGGCAGCTTTTCACTTTGTGCAGGCCCTGTTTAGGAGATGTGCATGCACTGTTAGAACGTCATATGTGTTGATCTTTCCCAGTATTTGCACAAAATAAATTGCATTTATATACACGTATTACCCTTGAGGAGGCGTTGGAATAATTTAAATATCACTATTTATTTTAAAGCACTTTGGCTATAGAAAGCTTAACGCTGACAAAAGGTAACATTGTTTTATTTGTAGCATACAAAAGTGTGAATCTTCTACCTAAATCAAGAGGGTTTGCAAGTATACTCGAAATGTGCTCAAATGTACTCATGATACACCTGCGCCTGCTAAACATATATGTGAGGGCTTAAGATCTGATATCACTTCTTGTGATGCCACTTCCTGTGATGTCATGCGCTGTGATGTAATGGCCCATGATATCGCACGCTGCAATGCCACGCGCTGCGATGCCACTTGCATACTGATTAACTAGGTTAGTCCCCCCACTTTTTTTTTTTAGGACTTGTGCCCTGGGAAACAGGTTTCAGTCCTGGTATCGGCTCAACATCCTGTGATTGTGAGTAAATCACTTAATCTCCCCGTGCCTTAAAACAAAATATGACTATGTGTAATGTAACTGGTGTTGATGTAAAGCCACCAATACCATTGGCCGAGTTGGCGCTGTATAAAACTGAAAACATATCTAACCCCCGCGCTTTATATTTCCCACTCGCACCCCAGAATCTCCCTCCAGGGCCTACCACAAACTCAGCACTAGGCAAAAGACTCGCTGAGCACTGTTCAGTTAGAATAACACTGCCCAACAGATACTGGGAGTTCATGCACGGAAACATCACTTTGAATTACAGGACGAACAGGATTTATTACATAGCGCTCCTATTACAGCTTCGCTGTGTCTCTAGGAAAAAAAGTGTCTGTGTGTGTTTTGTTATTTAATAACCGTGACTACTCAAGGTGGCACCTCTTGGCTGTCTACATAAAGCGGTTGGCAGGACGCTCAACAGCTTCGAGGGGCGTGCCCGGGCCTAGTTGTTTTGCTCTTGAGGTATTCAGCGAGTGTGGCATCTTCGGAATGCACAGCAGCTCCGGGCTCCACGCATTCAGGTCTGGCCAGAAGGGGCGGGGCCCTGTTGTGTGCAGCCTTATACATTACACACTCCAACCACCTTGGGCAGGCTTTAAGTGAGCCGAGTTCCATCCGGTCACAGACCCGACCTATCGGACCCTGCAGTCATGATCTTAACTGAACTGAAAAATAACACAGATCGATTTCTGAACAATAACTGTAAAAACGTTGAGGTCATCCGTGTCAATGATTTAGTTCGTGTTTATATTTTGCATGTTTTACTTCCTCTTAGATCAAAATATCGATCAGGTAGGTGGCACACTATAGGGACCACACACACTTAGTTTACAGGTTTAAACATCGCCCCAAATTGCACAGGCCACGCCCCTTTTAGAGACGACCCCCCCCCCTATTTTTGCATCCCACTTGAAGCCCTGACCGTGGGGTAAAAGGCTACGGTTACGGGTGAAAATAAAAGGTGGGATGTCGAATATAAGAAACGTTTAAACAGTGAGAATGCAAAGTTAAAGCTAACAAAGTTTTTAAAGCTTTTTTTAAACTTTACCAACTGGCCAAATTCGTCAAAGAAAAAAACCGGCAGGTTAAAAATTCTACACGTAGATTTTGTAGAAGCAAAAAAAAGTGAAAGCCTTATTGCATTTACGAGCACTCGATTTTTTTTGTTTTTGTAAGATGTCATTTTGTGGGGAAATGTATATAGCATCTTAATGGAGTGCCAATGTTGTCTCCTTTGCATACATGATTTTAATTTCAAAAATCTTGAGCTGCCTTTTGGATTGACATGATTTATCCAGAGTTTGAGATCAAAGTGGCCTATGACTGGATCTCCCTTCTGACATGAGCGGTACCTATTTCCGTTAGATTTAGGCTGTCGTTGTGTTTGGCCTGAGCTACTCTTGTGCTTGGCCTGAGCTGCTCCTGTGTTTGAAGTGAGATGCACCTGCGTCTGACCTGAGCTGGCCTTGTGTTTGAAGGGAGCTGACAACATGTGTAAAAGGAAAAGACCATGTGTTTGAAATGAGATGCACCTGTGTTTAAAGTAAGATGCATCTGCGTTGAAGTGAGATGCATCTGCGTTGATGTGAGATGCACCTGTATTTGAAGTGAGAGGCACATGCGTGGAAGTGAGATGCACCTGTATTTGATCTGAGCTTCCCCTGTGTTTGAAGTGAGTGGCACCTGTGTTTGAAGTGAGATGGACCTGTGTTTGAAGTGAGATGCACCTGTGTTTGAAGTAAGATGCATCTGCGTTGAATTGAGATGCAAGTGTATTTGAAGTGAGAGGCACCTGCGTGGAAGTGAGATGCACCTGTGTTTGATCTGAGCTTCCCCCTTATTTGAAGTGAGAGGCACCTGTGTTTGAAGTGAGATGCACCTGTGTTTGAAGTGAGATGCACCTGTGTTTGAAGTGAGATGCATCTGCGTTGAAGTGAGATGCACCTGTGTTTGAAGTAAGATGCATCTGCGTTGAAGTGAGATGCACCTGTATTTGAAGTGAGATGCACCTGCGTGGAAGTGAGATGCACCTTTGTTTGATCTGAGCTTCCCCTGTGTTTGAAGTGAGATGCACCTGTGCTTGAAGTGAGAGGCACCTGCGTTGAAGAGAGATGCACCTGTGTCTGAAGTGAGATGCACCTGTATTTGAATTGAGAGGCACCTGCGTTGAAGAGAGATGCACCTGTGTCTGAAGTGAGATGCACCTGTATTTGAAGTGAGAGGCACCTGCGTTGAAGAGAGATGCACCTGTGTCTGAAGTGAGATGCACCTGTGTCTGAAGTGAGAGGCACCTGTGTTTGAAGTGAGACGCACCTGTGTTTGAAGTGAGAGGCACCTGTGTTGAAGTGTTATGCACCTGCATTGAAGTAATGTGCACCTGTGTTTGAAGTGAGATGCACCTGCGTTTGAAGTGAGATGCACCTGTGTCTGAAGTGAGAGGCACCTGCGTTGAAGAGAGATGCACCTGTGTCTGAAGTGAGAGGCCCCTGCGTTGAAGAGAGATGCACCTGTGTCTGAAGTGAGATGCACCTGTATTTGAAGTGAGAGGCACCTGCGTTGAAGAGAGATGCACCTGTGCCTGAAGTGAGATGCACCTGTGCTTGAAGTGAGAGGCACCTGCGTTGAAGAGAGATGCACCTGCACCTGTATTTGAAGTGAGAGGCATCTGCGTTGAAGAGAGATGCACCTGTGTCTGAAGTGAGATGCACCTGTGTTTGAAGTGAGAGGCACCTGTGTTGAAGTGATATGCACCTGCATTGAAGTAATGTGCACCTGTGTTTGAAGTGAGATGCACCTGCGTTTGAAGTGAGATGCACCTGTGCTTGAAGTGAGAGGCACCTGCGTTGAAGAGAGATGCACATGTGTCTGAAGTGAGATGCACCTGTGTTTGAAGTGAGATGCACCTGTGTTTGAAGTGAGATGCACCTGTGTTTGATGTGAGATGCACCTGTGTTTGAAGTGAGATGCACCTGTGTTTGAAGTGAGAGGCACCTGCGTTGAAGTGAGATGCACCTGTGTTTGAAGTAAGATGCATCTGCGTTGAAGTGAGATGCACCTGTGTCTGAAGTGAGAGGCACCTGCGTTGAAGAGAGATGCACCTGTGTCTGAAGTGAGAGGCCCCTGCGTTGAAGAGAGATGCACCTGTGTCTGAAGTGAGATGCACCTGTATTTGAAGTGAGAGGCACCTGCGTTGAAGAGAGATGCACCTGTGCCTGAAGTGAGATGCACCTGTGCTTGAAGTGAGAGGCACCTGCGTTGAAGAGAGATGCACCTGCACCTGTATTTGAAGTGAGAGGCACCTGCATTGAAGAGAGATGCACCTGTGTCTGAAGTGAGTTGCACCTGTGTTTGAAGTGAGAGGCACCTGTGTTGAAGTGATATGCACCTGCATTGAAGTAATGTGCACCTGTGTTTGAAGTGAGATGCACCTGCGTTTGAAGTGAGATGCACCTGTGCTTGAAGTGAGAGGCACCTGCGTTGAAGAGAGATGCACATGTGTCTGAAGTGAGATGCACCTGTGTTTGAAGTGAGATGCACCTGTGTTTGAAGTGAGATGCACCTGTGTTTGATGTGAGATGCACCTGTGTTTGAAGTGAGATGCACCTGTGTTTGAAGTGAGAGGCACCTGCGTTGAAGTGAGATGCACCTGTGTTTGAAGTAAGATGCATCTGCGTTGAAGTGAGATGCACCTGTGTTTGATGTGAGATGCACCTGTGTTTGAAGTGAGAGGCACCTGCATTGAAGTGAGATGCACCTGTGTTTGAATAGAGAGGCACCTGTGTTGAAGGGAGATCCACCCGTGGTTGAAGTGAGATGCATCTGCGTTTGAAGTGAGATGCACCTGTGTTTGAAGTAAGCTGCCATATGTGCAAAGTGAGTATATTGTGTGTTTCACCTGAGCTGTCCTTCTGTTACCCTGAGCTGCACCTGTGTTTGAAGTGAGATGCACCTGTGTTTCAGTGAGCTGCCCCTGTGTTTGAAGTGAGTGGTACCTGCGTTGAAGGGAGATGCACCTGTGTTTGAAGTGAGATGCACCTATGTTTGAAGTGAGATGCACCTATGTTTGAAGTGAGAGGAACCTGCATTGAAGTGAGATACACATGTGTTTGAAGTGAGATGAACCTGCATTGAAGTGAGATGCACCTATGTTTGAAGTGAGAGGCACCTGCGATGAAGTGAGATGCACCTGTGTTTGAAGTGAGAGGCACCTGCGTTGAAGTGAGATGCATCTGCGTTTGAAGTGAAATGCAACTGTGTTTGAAGTAAGCTGACATATGTGCAAAGTGAGTATATTGTGTGTTTCACCTGAGCTGTCCTTCTGTTACCCTGAGCTGCACCTGTGTTTGAAGTGAGATACACCTGTGTTTCAGTGAGCTTCCCCTGTGTTTGAAGTGAGCTGCCCCTGTGTTTGAAGTGAGAGGTACCTGCGTTGAAGGGATATGCACCTGTGTTTGAAGTGAGATGCACCAATGTTTGAAGTGAGAGGCACCTGCATTGAAGTGAGCTACACATGTGTTTGAAGTGAGATGCACCTGCGATGAAGTGAAATGCACCTGCGTTTGAAGTGAGAGGCACCTGCGTTGAAGTGAGATGCACCTGTGTTCGAAGTGAGATCACCTGTGTTTGAAGTGAGATGCACCCGCGTTGAAGTGAAATGCACCTGTGTTTGAAGTGAGATGCACCTGTGTTTGAAGTGAGATGCACCTGTGTTTCAGTGAGCTTCCCCTGTGTTTGAAGTGAGCTGCCCCAGTGTTTGAAGTGAGAGGCACCTGCATTGAAGTGAGATACACCTGCGTTTAAAGTGAGATGCACCTGCGATGAAGTGAGATGCACCTGCGTTTGAAGTGAGAGGCACCTGCGTTGAAGTGAGATGCACCTGTGTTCGAAGTGAGATGCACCTGTGTTTGAAGTGAGAGGCACCTGTGTTTGAAGTGAGATGCACCTGTGTTTGAGGTGAGATGCACTGGCGTTGAAGGGAGATGTACCTGTGTTTTAAGTGAGAGGCACCTGCGTTGAAGGGAGATCCACCTGTGGTTGAAGTGAGATGCACCTGTGTTGAAGTGAGATGCACCTGTATTTGAAGTAAGAGGCACATGCGTGGAAGTGAGATGCACCTGTGTTTGATCTGAGCTTCCCCTGTGTTTGAAGTGAGTGGCACCTGTGTTTGAAGTGAGATGGAACTGTGTTTGAAGTGAGATGTACCTGTGTTTGAAGTAAGATGCGTTGAAGTGAGATGCATCTGCGTTGAAGTGAGATGCACCTGCGTTTGAAGTGAGAGGCACCTGCATTGAAGTGAGATGCACCTGTGTTTGAAGTGATATGCACCTGTGTTTGAAGTAAGATGCGTTGAAGTGAGATGCATCTGCGTTGAAGTGAGATGCACCTGCGTTTGAAGTGAGAGGCACCTGCATTGAAGTGAGATGCACCTATGTTTGAAGTGATATGCACCTGTGTTTGAAGTGAGAGGCACCTGCGTTGAAGTGAGATGCAACTGTGTTTGAAGTAAGCTGACATATGTGCGAAGTGAGCATACTGTATGTTTCACCTGAGCTGTCCTTGTGTTACCCTGAGCTGCCCCTGTGTTTGAAGTGAGTTGCACCTGTGTTTGAAGTGAGATGCACCTGTATTTGAAGTGAGCCACAACTGTGTTTGAAGTTAGATGCACCTGTGTTTCAGTGAGCTGCCCCTGTGTTTGAAGTGAGATGCACCTGTATTTGAAGTGAGCTGCACCTGTGTTTGAAGTGAGATGCACCTGTGTTTGAAGTGAGCTGGTCCTGTGTTTGAAGTGAGATGCCCCTATTTGTGAAGTGAGATGCACCTGTGTTTGAAGTGAGCTGTCCCTGTGTTTGAAGTGAGATGCACCAGTATTTGAAGTGAGCTGCACCTGTGTTTCAGTGAGCTGCCCCTGTGTTTCAGTGAGCTGCTCCTATGTTTGAAGTGAGATGCACCTGTGTGTGAGGTGAGATGCACCTGTGTTTGAAGTGAGCTGTCCCTGTCTTTGAAGTGAGATGCACCAGTATTTGAAGTGAGCTGCACCCGTGTTTCAGTGAGCTGCCCCTGTGTTTCAGTGAGCTGCCCCTATGTTTGAAGTGAGCTGTCCCTGTGTTTGAAGTGAGATGCTCCAGTGTTTGAAGTGATCAGACCATGTGTGTGATCTGAGCTGACCTGTCAACTCACAGGATGCCACTGTGTGACACACGATATCGGCTCCCACCACAGGGTCTTCCAGTGAGAAGCAATATCACACGGTGGCAGGAAAAACAAGCTGAACACCACTGTAAATAGTGGTTTTCCAGCTAATTTTGCAAGGCTTTGAACTGTCAACGTCCATTCAGGGGTCTGAAAACACGCCAAGACGTCGGCACCAGCCTCAGCAAGGTTTTCTTTTTTTGGGGAGGGAGGGTGGGGGGGTGGAGGAAGGGATTTGGGAGCGGGATGAGGTTCAAAAGTGCCATATGTGTGAAGTGAGCAGACAATGTGTTTTCCCTGAGCTGTCACCATGTTACCCAGAGTTGCCTGTGTTTGAAGTGAGATGCACCTGTCTGACCTGAGCTGTCCTTGTGTTTGAAGTGAGCTGACCATATGTGTGAAGTGAGCAGACCATGTGTTTGACCTGAGCTGTCCTTGTGTTACCATGGGCTACCCCTGTGATTGAAGTGAGAGGCACCTGTGTTTGACCTGAGCTAGCCATGATTCTGATGTGAGATGCCCCTGTGTTGGAAGCGATCAGACCATGTGTTTGACCTGAGCTGTCCCTGTGTTTGGCTTGATCTGCATCTGTTGTTCACCTGAGCTGCCCTTCTGCTGAAGTGAGATGTGCCAATGTTTGATCTAAGCTGGCCATGTGTTAGAAGTGAGCTGCACCTGTGTTTGGCGCGAGCTGCCCTTATTTTTGACATGTGTTGCCACTGTGATTGAAGCGAGCAGATCACGTGTTTCACCTAAACTGTCCCGGTCTTAACCGTGAGCTATCCCTGTATTTGACGTGAATTGCACCTATAATTCACCTGAGCTGCTCGTGTTTGTAGTGAGCTGCTTGTGTGTTTGAGCTAACCATGTGTTTGCCGCTAGCTTCACCTGTGCGTAAGACGAGGTGCCCCTGTGTTAGGTGAGAGCTGGCTGTGTGGATCATAACCTACTGGTGTGTCATGTGAGTGTCTGTTGAAAGGGGGGTTGACATGTTCTGCTCCCTTGTTACAGAACAGTTGGCCTGTGTTTAACATGGGATGGGTTCAGCCTGTGTTTGACACACAATACATGGTTTTGACATGCACTGTCTCCTTGTTAGGCACTGTCTGTCTTGTGTTTAATGTGAGCTGTATAACGCATTTTACCTAAGCTTCTCCCTTGTTTCAAATGAGCTGCACATAGCAACCCTAGTTGTTATGTTTAACCTAAACTGCATGTGATTGATGTGATCTGTACATTTGTTTTATATATGCTGTCTTTGTGCAGGCATGTACAGACCCATGTGTCACCTGCGCAGTCCCTGTGTTCGGTGTGAACGTCCACGTGCTTGTAAATGTAAATTGATACTTGTATAGCGCACTACTCACCCGCAAGGGTCTCAAGGCGCTTGTACAAATACCGCTGTGGAACCCATCCTGGCTTTTCCCTGTGAGGCGTCCACTCCTGGGCACCCCCAAGGGGGAGGCCAGGCATCCATAGCGTTGTGGGGGCCGTTGTGGAGATTAAGCAAGCTATTGCCCAGAGTTGCAGAGTGGGACTCCATGATTGGAATAGGCACCGAGGCGAGAATTATCAGGTCCGTGGAATTTTGACCCAAGACCAGCCAAGGCGGGGACTTGAACCCTGGTCCCGGGCTAGACCTCTGCATCAGGGTCTGCCGCTCTAATCATTGAGCCACACTTCTCCAGACCCAAGCTTTTGGTGTCTTTGACACAATCTGTACCGTTTGCTCTATGTTTGACATGAGCTGCCCTGTGTTTCACATGAGATGTCCATGTGAAAAGCTCTCTTTTGTCAAGAGGCTTTGCAAGAAGTTGGAGAAGGAATGGAGACTCACCTATAACCCTGCTGAAACAGTCCTCTACAAAACCGAGCATTGTATTAACAAACCCTGCCTCAGAATACTAGAGCTGAGCGTTTCCACAATCATCTCATCTGCTAAGGAGCTCTTTTCAACATCTCATGCTCTTGATCCTGCTGCAAAAAATACTGTGCTTATCCCTACTCAACAGTTTGGTTCAGATCTTTCAGATTGTTTCCAGGACAAAATCACTAGACAACCCAAATCATTTTCTAGTTACATGATGCATGCTTTTCCAGTACAAGCTATCCCCTCTACCTCCCTCTTAAACATGTAAGGTCCTACCTGGACTTCTTTTGAATCAGCAGTTTTAGATTATAAAGCACAAGGGAACCCCTAGGTACCAAAGGGACCTGGGGTAATTAGTATTGGTCTCTGGGGAGCACGGATAGCCATGAAGTAATACCAATGTTCTAGCTCAAAACGCTATTTTTTAAATATTTATAATCCGCAGTTAGGAATTCACTCAAAACAATAAAACATGGGAACTCACAGTGAAGTGAGGAAAGTGCTCAGGCAAGAGTGTGATATGTGTGATATAAGAGTGCAATATTTGTATCACAATAACATGAGCAGGAACAAAGCCCAAAGGCTATACAATCTGTTGATACAGTACTGGGTCTGTATAGGTTGTAGACGGCGTTTCGATCCTTTCAAATGGCTGAATCATAATCAGGATAAAATAATTGATGGCCCGAGTGTTTTGTTATGTTCCATCTAAAAACAAGTTCAAAAAGACAAACCAAAAATGAAATTGAATAAATCAACATAATGAAACGAACATAGATGCGTAAATATTTGTAAACATTATATCATTAATTTATTTTATCATCCTGAAATGAATAAGAAACAATAATGAAAAACAGTTAAAAAATAGAATGACATACATAAATCTAATTATTAAAAAAAAACATCATCAAGAAAATATCTTTAAAAAAATCATTCACAATATAAAGGCATTGTATAATAATATCATTTGGTTTTAAATAAACTTACGTGGAAAAAAAATACAGATCAAATTATCTAATAATTTTCATACATATGAAATTAGTAGTTATTAAAACAAAAATATCCCACCCAAAACATTTTGAACAAGAAAATAATGTATTTTATCCAATTGAGTAGCAGATGTCCATGTTCAAGTCTAGCAATCGAGCATCCGTACTTTAAAATATAATTGCAAGAAAAAATATTACAGTAAAAAATATCCCAACAAGCATCCATCAAATAAAGCCATAATAAACTCACAAAACCGTACAAAACCTTACAAATATACAAAAGTATAATAAACACTCCGGGTAACATGCACAAATCAAGGAAAATGCATGTTTAAAGTTAGTAAATAACCCAAACCTATTTTCCTTGCTTTAAAAAAAAAGTGTCCATGACTATAATAAATCTGGGAAATAAAAAAGTATACCTACTCAAACTCAAAACAAACAATACCCTCAAAAACATCAAACTTACTGTAAATAATATATAAACATATACATTAACAAGCTGTGTACCTAAACTACAAATATATAAATTACACCACACTTTAGGGCGACCACACCAGTTCTTTTTTATCTGTTGGAGTGAGAGTGAAAGTGTAGCCTACTGATGCCTGTTGTGAAGAGTTGAGCTGGTATGTGCAACCCAGAACCTTGCACTCACATCACATTTATTGACTATGCATGCATGCACAGTGAGACTGTGATACATGTGTGATAGTAGAACTCTGTGTGTATGCGACTCTGAATACTGAAACCAGGCTGGTCCATTTTGTTGCCCCTCGTTAGGCATAGCACAAGATGGAGGGTGAGGACAGCTTCCCCAGACAGAGCTACCTTCAGTAATTTCATGAAAACTTTGTCAGTAAAGGGATGCGTATTAGTTCTTCGTGAGCACTGCCCTTATATTGATGGTAGTGGTGAAAGGTAGGATTACAATTTCTTTTGTTCAAGGTGAGGGAGTTTCTATGTCTGGCCGACCCTTTTTTCTGTCCCTTTTGTCTGTCTCTGATTACCCCTTTAGAAAGGCTGGTAACAGCCGGGTTCAGCCACTTCATTATGCCCATGTGGTGGGGGCTTCTGTGTGGAGACAGTCCTAGTGCTTCCTCATATGAGAAGCATCACTTTACACAAAGGTTGTGTCTGGAGAGAAACTTGAGAAGGACACTTAAAAGTCATAAACCCCACACCAGTTCCTAAACCTTAGACAATGATTCCACCTCCCGATGTATAACAAGCATTTACAATGCAATGGTTTTGCCTTTGTTAAAGTTAGAGCTATTGCCATTGCTCTTGACATTATTTTTATTTATGTTTTTTTAACATAAATAAATGGCATTGTCATTTACAATGCCACTAGCTTTATCTATCGCAAATGACACACACAAACACACACAGAGCCGCCCCACACACACCCCCACACAGAGCCCCGCACACACAGCCCCCCACACACACAGCCACACAGAGCCCCCCACACACACAGCCACACAGAGCCCTCCACACACACAGCCACACAAAGCTTCCTACACACACAGCCACACAGAGCCCTCCACACACACCAACACAGCACAAGCAGGCAACAGGGGCAGACGGAGGCACAAGCAGGCAACAGGGGCAGACGGAGGCACAAGCAGGCAACAGGGGCACACAGAGGCACAAGCAGGCAACAGGGGCCCACAGAGGCACAAGCAGGCAACAGGGGCCCACAGAGGCACAAGCAGGCAACAGGGGCACACAGAGGCACAAGCAGACAACAGGGGCACACAGAGGCACAAGCGGGCAACAGGGGCACAAGGAGGCACAAGCGGGCAACAGGGGCACAAGCAGGCAACAGGGGCACGAAAACGGAGACACAAGCAGGCAACAGGGGCAGGTGGAGAAAACACAATTTTCAACAGCCCACTTGGCTCTGCAACAGTTGCCTTTGAAAAGCAATACGGCGTAATGGGCATGATCAAATCCCGTCCCCTGCATAAAAAAAAACAACAGCCTGAGGCGACTGCTAACACAGATGTAGTACAAGGCATTACACGGCAAGGGTGCTGCTGCCGGCAATTATCCTGGTATTTAAACAAATCTCTCTCTCTCACACACAGAGCCGCCCCACACACACCCCCACACAGAGCCCCGCACACACAGCCACACAGAGCCCCCCACACACACAGCCACACAGAGCCCTCCACACACACAGCCACACAAAGCTTCCTACACACACAGCCACACAGAGCCCTCCACACACACCAACAGCACAAGCAGGCAACAGGGGCAGACGGAGGCACAAGCAGGCAACAGGGGCAGACAGAGGCACAAGCAGGCAACAGGGGCACACAGAGGCACAAGCAGGCAACAGGGGCACACAGAGGCACAAGCAGGCAACAGGGGCACACAGAGGCACAAGCAGGCAACAGGGGCACACAGAGGCACAAGCAGGCAACAGGGGCACACAGAGGCACAAGCAGGCAACAGGGGCACACAGAGGCACAAGCAGGCAACAGGGGCACACAGAGGCACAAGCAGGGGCACACAGAGGCACAAGCAGGCAACAGGGGCACACAGAGGCACAAGCAGGCAACAGGGGCACACAGAGGCACAAGCAGACAACAGGGGCACACAGAGGCACAAGCAGACAACAGGGGCACACAGAGGCACAAGCAGGGGCACACAGAGGCACAAGCAGGCAACAGGGGCACACAGAGGCACAAGCAGGCAACAGGGGCACACAGAGGCACAAGCAGACAACAGGGGCACACAGAGGCACAAGCAGACAACAGGGGCACACACGTAGTGAGTTTCAGAAATGGAGAATAGCGCAGCAATTGCAGACGCCTGAAATTGACACTACTCTCTAGCACGATATGTGCACGGTTTTACCGAATGGACATTTTTAACTAAACGCTATTGCCACCACTCCCGCATTACACCATTAGCACCAAACTTGTGACCTCCACTCAGGCGCGAAGTGGGTTCTGTACCTGATTTACGATTAAAATCCGCGTTGGGACGAGCATGTGCTGTTGCTCCAGCCAACACGGTTGCATGAATAACATCCTTCTGTTTCGCTTTTCCATAATCATAAACATTGCATCAATTCCCTCGTAATATTAGATTGGAAGCGTTGCACTATTTGCAAATGCAGTCCTGTGGAGACGGGAACGTTATGAAGAACTGTGGGTCCAGGACAATGGCCTATGTTGCCTACATTTGATGGGGGAAACGAAGCACAGTGGAAAGTTGGTTGTATATTTCCTGTAAAGTTTCTCCTATGCATATATTAAGGAAAACTGTTGAACATGTCTATACATTATCCACATTAGTTTATTTTTAGGCGAAGAACCATCCACTGTAGCTTTTTCCTTGATAGCAAACTGATTGAAAACAATACAAACAAATGAGCAAGAATGAAAGAACAGATGGCCTTGCTCACAGGTAATGTCGCCAACAACTAATAGGATTCAATAAGCCAATCTCATTTTTTTAAAAAGGCAATTAAGACAGTAGTTCAGTGGTGAAAGTGGCTGTCTTTCCTCCTCTTCTAAAAGCCAACATATGCTTCAGCTAGGAAGATAATGCTTATAACTGTGTGCAATTCGCCATTCTCTGCTCACATATTAGATGCGCAGGACTATTCACTGGCTGCTCTGCGTGCCCAGCCCCGCCTGCGGTGGGGGCTGCTGTGAGAACGGCCCGGCTCATGGCTGGCGGTGGAAAGAACAATGTTTCAAACGTCACATATAGCAATCTGAAACCCAGGCAGCTATGGTTTTATATAGCGCAAACATGAAACCTGAATCAGAGCGCCTTACATTACACAAATACACCTTTCATTTTTGCAATGACTCACAGGATGTTTAGCGTCGATACCGAGGCTCGAACCCACATCCCCGGTTCGTCTAGCGTGAAAATGAATCATGAATCAGATCGCCTTAGATAGCACCAGTTACATTACCTCTTTCCCTTTCATTTCACGTCCCCCAGGTGACCCATAAGAGGACTGTTCGGGCTTTATTATGATGCATGGTATTGCTCTGATGCATGGTATCATTAAATTTGCTCTGTTTTAATTATTTACCGGCCGAAGCATTTTTTATTAAAACGTGGCAATTACCTTCAAGAGGCTATAAGCGGATTGATATTCGCTGAGGTCCGAGTAGAACGCGGAGGGGGTTAACTGCGTCCTTAACCTAGCGCCTTTTAAGCCCTCATTCTGTCAGACACGTTTCTTGAACGAGAAAGGGGCAGGAAATTTTCCTCTGGTAGATGTTCTGTGCTGCGCACCTGTCATCCCCCCCACGAACCGCGGCCCCATTATTGCATATTTTCCACTTAAATTTTTAAATACGCGGGGGACATGCTCAGGAACCAAGGTATACACCAGACGGGCTTGGCCGACACCCTGTTGCCGCCAGCAAGCCTCAGAAAGGGGGGGGGGCAATCGGCCCCCACGGACACATGGCTCAACCTCTTTGGGCTCGGAGAGCAGCTCTCACCAGCGTCGCTCCCCTAACACCCAAGCTCGTTATTCGAGCTGCATAAAACTCGCGATCGATAGCCCAGCCTCCCTCAGCTGTAGAGAGGGCGGCGATGTGGTCCGAAAGGAATGAGTGGGAAGCAGGGGAGGTACTGTCGATAGACGATGGGGGGCTATGGACGGAAGTCTTATTTTACCGCACACTTTAACGCTTAATAATGCTCTTCCGTGTATGAAGACACGAGCCCTTAAAATAGACACATTAATTGGAAAATGCACCCATGTGTAGGAAAACAAACATTACTTACGCAGTTAATTACATGCCATCGTTTGTTAAGTACATGGCTGCGGCAGTTAAAGACAAAAGGGAAGCAAGATGCTATGCGCCCGAACAGGGAATTGAACCCTGGACCCCTAGCTTAAAAGTCTGATGCTCTACCGACGGCGCTATCAGGGGGGCTTATTAAGACCAAGGGTAGCGTATTTAGATTACTGAAACAGCGTCTGCAAGAGAATGTGCGAGGTTTTGTCTACGTTTAATATAAGCACTGCTAACAGCACATATCAGCGTATTGCACCCAAACCGCAAGATACTTTGTGCCCGTACCACGCGACTTAACTTTAAATTGACCAGGTTGCTCCTTCCTCTCCGAGCCCGGCTCCCTGACGACGACGCTGCTCGTTCTCCTTGAGACCGGAGGTTTGAAATACGATATTCGCCAGCCGCTCCAGGCAATTCCACCCTTGCAGCCCGGTTCCACCGATCCCTCGCTCCACGAGAAAATGCCTCGAAAACCTGCTGCTCCAAGTTGCTCTTGACGCAAAGTCACCGCTGTGCAACCTGAAAGAAAAGAACAGAAAATTAAACAGCCCCTAGGGGGGGGCGGGAGGGGACACGGACGGCAAAGCACTCACGCAAGCAGGAAAGGGTGCCGGCTCAATGCCGGGACAGATTCGGGGGCGTTCCCGGCGTCGCGTGACGTCGGCAAAAGCCAAAGAATCTCGGGAACGCCCCCGTGTCTGGTCCGGCATTGACGGACAGGCCCCTCATCCAATGGCTAGGCTCCATTTATGGAGCCAGCCAATGAATGACGAGGGCCGACCCAAAGCCACACTACAGTTCTCATTAGGTTTTTGCTGCGCAAAAAAGATGCGCAGAGCGCATCTTTTTGGCGAGGCAAAACCTAAAAAAAGGTGTATGAATGTGTGACCCAAACCATCTCACTATAGTTCCATTCCCATGTTCTTCTTGGCCAAGGAAGAGAAGGCCCGGCAAAATGATCAGAGAGCTACTGTGTAATGAGAGGAGGTTATCTGCATCACAGCTGGTTTTCCAGGGGTGAGGTGTCATCACCATCACTTTCTGCTGATAGAGCTGACGGACTCTCTAGTAGTGTGCCTGACCCAGCAGGAGGTGATCATTTAATTCCACCATTAAATTGCATTCTAGTAGAAGAACCTTTACGAAAGAGAAAACATAAACAAAATCATTTTAGCTTAAAAAAACAGGAGACTGCCACCTAAAAGATGAGGTCTCGTGTCAGAGGTTCACATTACTCCATATTAGCATGCAGCCCCATTCCTGAGACAGCCTGTGCAGTAAACCTTCTCGACTGCAGCTCTTCCTCCAGTCACCATGTAAACATCTGTTTGCCTCTCAGGGGTACTTCTAGACATTTCATGTTCACAGAGGTATGGCTTCATGAAGGACATCCAACCAGCTCCACTAGCAGCTTCCCAGCCCTCCCATTTGTTTCACATGCTTCTGATTGATAAACTAATCTGAGGAAATTAAAGGGGCTCCGGTCATGCATTTCCCACTCCTGCACATACCTCTCTCAGGGGCAAAAGGCTCGGCATTTGGTGTCACACACACACTGGTTGTGGGCTGAGCCACATGACTCAAAAGTGGGATCAATGGCATTGATGCCAACACTCCCATTTAACCCCTTCAGCGCGGCGCGAATTTTCGCACTGTGCTGAAGGTTCTATTGAGCCAACGGACTCATGACGGAACGGTTCCGTCATGAGCACAGGCCAACCGACGCTCATGACGGAACCGTTCCGTCATGAGCACCGAAGGGGTTAAGGTGGGAGACTTATTTTTAGGTCTCACCTACATATTGTTTGTGCGGTACTGCGAGGCATATTGTTTACAATTCAGTTGGCTTACAGCCCCCCACAGTATTTAGTTTTTTTTGTCACCCTGCTTTGCAATATTTCAATTGCTTAGCTCCCGTGGGGAACATCCTTTACAACAAAACTATTACAACGCTGTACCATTACAACGCAGGTTTTACAACGAAAGTCGTTACAACGACTTTCGCTGGAGGGCGCTCTAGGATATGGAATAGTTAAATTTACTATCCAACACCTTCCCTACTATCCACGGGGACTGGAGTTGGAGTAGTAAATTAAACTATTCACTATCCAGCGCCCCCCATTGCGTTGTAAAACCTGCGTTGTAACGGTACGCGTGGTAATACCACGCGTTGTACCGTCATACATCCAGCTCCCATAGGCATCCCTTTCTTTCTTTTGCGTTAACTCCTCCCTGGAGCATGGACCAAGTAAATGTGTTTGTCCTCTTCTTTGTTCTTCCTCTTTTTGTAACACACGTTTCTTTAATTTTATAAGCATTTCGGAATTATTCCTAGACTTGCGACGTGCTTTCCTACTTATAACACCGGCATATGGCTTCTTATTTATGTTGCTTTCACCCTATCTGCACTCTCTGTTGATGCTTTAGTTACTTACACCCAAAACTGTACTTTCGTACTGCACTCTACACTACACCACTCTACACCACTCCACACTACGCCACTCTACACCACTCCAGTCTGCTCTAAGCCACGCCATTTACACCACTTCACTCTGCACAGTGTAATTCACTCTATTCTAAGCCACACCACTCTACTCTATGCCACTTCACTCTACTCTACCCCACTCTATTCTATGCCACTCTACTCTATTCCACACAATGCCATTCTACTCTACTCCACTGCACCACACTCTGTCTGTTAGTGCCATATTGTAGTAATGACTATGGAACTGACTTGTGTGGAACTGATTTAGGGAGCTCTACTGTCCAATCTCAAGGAATGCCTGCAGCCCACACAGGGCATGAGTCGGGAGTATGCACAGGTTCACGGCGTCCACCCACTATTGTCACATGGTGGACGCCGTCCAGCCTGCCAAGATGTTGGGCCCCACAGAAATATGTGGAAGTTGACCAAATGTAATTTTCAGACACCGGGACATGTTCAGCAGCTCCTGCATGTTGGCTGGTTTCCATTCCCAGAAGCAAAGAGCAGGCAGTGGTAGGAGTGGGGAGGGGGGGCGGGTGGTGTACATTTCCAGCTGCGCTAACGATAAAGGCAGAGGTTAAGGGGCCATCAGGCCTACTTTTGATCGAGTATCGGACTGGAGGCGGCCTGGAACTTCACACCTACATGATCATACAATGGAGAGGAAACAAAAGCACACAGCTTGATATCTCTTCACAGATACTTGAGAGATGCATGCTTTTGCCTTGATATAAGTGCATGCACTTTAAGAATGTCAGATGGGTTGGTCTGTCCCAGTATTTACACAAATAGCAATTTCAGTAGCACTATTTCATTTCATTTATAGCGCTAATCATCCCAATGCAAAGTGTTAGGGCGCTTTACATAACATACACATTGTCCATTCAAAATAAATCACGTAAGTGTGCAAATCAGTGTACAAGATGTTACATGAGACAGTCAGGGTACAAGGTCTAGGAGTCAAATACCCATCATAGCTCACTGTGGTCTACTAGAAGGATTACAATATGTGAACTGCAAGTAACAAAGTGAATTGTGTGTTCAAAGCAGTAATCTACTTACCTATCTACATAAAATAAAAATCTGTGATCTGCATGTTATCAGGGCCGGCTCTAGGCTCATGGTGGCCCTGTGCAGGGAGCGTAGGTGGGGGCCCCGGAAGAGGGGGTCCGGACGGGGCGGAGCTCAGGAAGGTGTTTTAATAATACGTCCAGAAAAGTCGTTAGATGATTGACCAGTACCTGCGGCTGCTCCTACCCTTCCGAATTCGTCTCAGAACGATACAATTTAGGAGGAGGAGGGCATTGTGACACACAACATGAGGGACTGGGCGCACAGACAGCTGCAGTGCCAGGGCCATGACAGGGGCACCGGACCCCCACAACCCCCACAGAGAAATAATCGGTCATTGGTTATGATTTCTATGCCTATATAAGGATATGGAGATCTATACCTATATAAGGGCAAAGGGCATTAATCGGGAAAATTACACTAGGGTCCTAAAATGATACATAACAATGTATGCAAAAACTGACTGTAGGATATGCAGGCAAATGAAAAATGTGGAGTTAGAATAGTAATTTTGACCTCCCTGTGTTTGCCACGCCCACTGCTGCCCTGGGGACGCAGGTCAGGACAAGTAATGTGACGAGCGAGTAGTGAGCAGCAGCAGGCCATATCTAATATATATGGCTCTGTGCTGCTTTAATCTCACCCTTGTGCAGGTCAGTAACTTTTGTTGCTGTGCTGCATTGCGATAAAGAAAATCTGCCCCTTGGTGTGCATGCCTGGCGTGCCCAATCTAGCCTTAACCCTAGCACTCTCCGACGGGATGGGTAACCTAGGGTCTAGCGAGGAAATTTGTTCATAAGGAGTAGAGTAGATGCTTAATGTGAAAGTTTTCAAGATGTGAAAGGGGATGTTTGAAGTTGTAGATATTAACAAAAAACTTTACTCATGTGCCTAATAATAGCCAACATAGTGTCACATCTTTCTTATGCTATCACAAAAGTGGGCTTAGAAGCATCTTATTTCTGTCCTATACTG
The DNA here is from genome assembly GCF_964263255.1 of Lissotriton vulgaris. NCBI lineage: Eukaryota > Metazoa > Chordata > Amphibia > Caudata > Salamandridae > Lissotriton > Lissotriton vulgaris. The sequence continues at coordinate 315,504,596 of NC_141695.1, forward strand.
TTAAGTGCTTGTTGACTGTAATCTTTTCAATTTTTTTATGGTCAGACATCACAATGAAGATATTGGTAACTTTGGAAGAGACTTGGTCTTATGTTGTTGTTTTTTTATTTGTAGTAAAACAATGAGTGAAAATACCATGTGGTGGTATTGACGCATTTAGTGGATGTTTGCTACGCGTCGCTTTTTGAAATCCATAGTGCAGACGGCTTGTCATTGTTTAGCGCAACTAAAATCAATCAAACAAAATTTTAAAAAAGGCTTGGCGCCGTACACAGGAACTAGAAATTCCGTAAGTGATGTCATAGAAGTTAAACTACAACCTAAGACATGAGTGGAAATAACTCCATAAATAAACTAGCATAGGATAATAACCGAGGGAATATGTGAGCGTAGGCACAAAGTAAATACTGTCAGTTAACCGTTTCTTCAGTGACCGGCTCTAGGCATGAGACGAGGTAAGTGTATTCTATGGAATGCCTATGTGCGGTTCTTGTCCCATCAGGGGACGAGGCCCTGTAGAGCAGTGTATTGTAGGCGCAGGACAGGCAGGCACTGAGACGGAAAGAAACCAGGGAAGTTTAAGGTGAGCTCCTCCAAACTGGATTAGGGCAGTGCTAAAAGACATGAACAGGAATTTATGTGCGTTTGCCGTTTTCTTTAACTCAGACCCATGGGTACCAGCACATGTGCAATTGGAAATCTGCAGTGTTTTACGAACAAGACAACATGTGCAGTGATGTAATTTGCTATGCTTCAAGGACGATGTCTCAGCTACATTGGTGCTAAAAACGCCTTTTTGCACAATTTAAAACACATTGTGACCAACTGATTTCTCGTGTCACCCTGGTCCTCGAGGCACACCCCTAAGTATAAATCTTTCTGTGCACAAACCACCCAGCATTATCGCATAATATGTTTAATTTTGCAGAAATACATGTTATGTGGCAAGATATCACGTGATACACATTGTGCCCAGTGTTTCGACGGTATTCATTAGTTTGAAGCTAGGTTTCCACACAAAACTAGGGCGCTCTACTTTGTGTAATAACAGCAGATCAGGCTCCACGTGGAATTGTAGGGATGTTTGCCCTTCTGTGTCATTTGCATGGGTTGTCAGGAAGCCGGGGTCGGAGCCGGAGGCCGCCAAATCCTGCCAGGGGGCCGCCAGTGCCACGATGTAATTGATCCTTCCGATCCGATCCTCGTCGTGGCGGCCCCTGGGGTTTGGCGGCCCTGTGCAGGTGCACACTTTGCACATGCCTAGGGCCGGCCCTGATGTTATATACTGTGCTTTGCTTTGCAGGAGACAGCTTTTAAAAAAAAACATTTTATTGTATTTTCAGTTGGCAAATGTTATATCATACACATATCAGAGTACTAATGCATAATTATGTGGTACATTTATGCTCACAGCATTGTATAAGATGTACACTGTGTGTGTTTCAATATCATGAATAACAAACCCGAAGAAGGTAGCAACAAAATAGAGGTCCAACAATCCCCAAACGGCATGTCCCCCACCCAAGAACAGTGGATGATTATGTTTTGCAGGAGACAACTTCATCTCCTATACTACTTTGATTTAAAGTTGGAACTACACAAAATCCAGATCTCTCCAATAAGTTAACCAGGGCTCAAGTCGTAAAAAAAAAGAAGTGGGGGGACGCTGTCATCGGAAGTGACGTCACGACAGGAAGTGACGTCACGAAAGGTGCCGAGCTCCTCGTCCCAGAGAGGCCAAAGAGCAGGGCACAAGTCCCAGAGAGGCCAAAGAGTGAAGTCCAGCTGTTTGGCAGGGGGGACGGCGTCCCCCGGTAAAATAAGTGGGGGACGCCGTCCACCCACGTGGTACCCCGGCTCGAGCCCTGCCAAAGAGTGAAGTCCAGCTGTTTGGCAGGGGGGATGGTGTCCCCCTGTAAAATAGGTGGGGGGATGCCATCCACCCGCGTGGTACCCCGACTCGAGCCCTGAAGTAACCTCCAGAGTTATTTCACCATTATTATTATTCCGTTTACTGGGCACCTCTGCAGCTGATGCCTTAACCCCATAAAATATTTTAAAATGCTGACTTTGCAACCAATTAAGCAGGACAGATCTACAATTATGCTTTTCTTTGTTGCCATTTCTTTGTGGGAGGGTTAAAAAAAATGATTACTTCAGGCCCAGATTTTGCGTCAGGATTGCATCACTTTGTTGGAACAACCCGGACTCAAAATCTCATTTGTTAAATATCATAATGGTCTTAAATGTACTCATGATGCACCTGATAAACATGTGTCAGATCTTAGTATCTGATGTCACTTCTAGTGATGTCACTTGCAGTGAGGTCACGCGTCGTGACGTCATGTGCTGTGATGGCACACATCATGATGTCACTTGCAGACTAGCTAAGTTGGTCACTCCCCCCACTACTTTTTATAAGGCTCGTGCCCTGAGCCCCAGCTGTGAGTACAGCCTGCCGCTACCATGTGTTTGCTCAAGAGTATCCTCGTTGTCCTACAGTCAACTTTAGCTGCTGCCAAGTAGCACTGATTGCAGGTGTTAGAAGCCTTTATTAGGTCTCGCAGAGAGACCTATTGCCGCCCATCCACAAAGCTGACTTTTACGATCCGGATTTGTAGAAGTGCACGTGCTCGTGACCGCGCTTCTATCCCCCTGCCTTGCTCTTCAAAGGCTCCCCTTACCGTGACTCGCATTTCTGCCCAGCCATCTCATGCCCGAGCCTTCCCACTGCCAGCAGCATTTCTCCACGGCCGCCAGGCCACATCAAAGGTTTCCCCAGCCCTGCCCCGCCCATCAATCACCCTCCCACGCCAGCAGCTCTTCCCGCTCCGCCCCCTGCTCTCCGCCCCCTGCTGCAGCAAAGGCTTTTTTAGGTGCACAACTGTGCGCTAGAGACTTGTGAATGGCAGCTTGCCATCTGTGGGGGAATTAATCATATCCCTCCTCTCCTGGTCTTCCCTGGCAGCCCTCGCCCCTCCTCTCCCCTCCCACAGCACCCACCGGCCCAGGCGCCTTATTTCTCAGAGCCCCGATCAGCATGCTGCCGTCCGCTCATACACTTCCAGCAGCTCCGGGCTCTCACCCTCTCCTTCCCAATATCCTCCTTCCCAATCTCTCCCGGCTGCCTCAGTCTATCCTCTCTTTCTCACCTCCTCCCCCTTATCTGACTAGCTTCCCCGTACTGACTTTTTCTCCTCAGTCACCTCTCACCCTAGTTCCCTCCCTCCGTCTCCTCTTCAGGCTTCCTCACACATACAGAGACCCCTTTCCCAGACCCATGATAAACCTCATGCAGCAGCGCCTCCTCCTTGGGATGCAGCTGAAGAAATAAAACCCATTTGACAATTTTTTTTAGGTGCACAACTGTGCGCTAGAAAATAGTGAATGGCAGCTTGACCTCTGTGTGGGAATTAATTTGCGCAGAGGTTGGTTTGTTAAGTAAGTAAGTAAGTAAGTAAATTTATTATGTATAGTTAATTAAAACCGGTACATTCACTACATTTAAAACAATTTCTTAAAATATAATAAAAAATATAGTCTGTGTAATCGTCTTTGTCAAAAGGCATGCGGTGGGAGACCGAGGGTAGTTGTCGGGCAGTATTCCTTGAGCCAGGGCAGGCTAGACTTTTGTGGCCCAAGGTTCATCCATTAGGTCCCAGAGCCAGGAGTTGCTGCCAATTGTAGATTTTGCAGGCTTTGCTCTATTGTGGTCAGATATTTGACATATCTACAGTTCAGTTTTGTATTTTCAGGGTTCAAGCATGCAAGCACAGCCTGCCTTCGCGTGAAGGTCCCTATCTGCTTGAGCTCGTCCCTTAATAGCTGTCGACGAACTTGTCGGAACTCTTCACAGAGACAAGTCATATGTAGTATGCCTCCGGTTGCTAGATTGCAGAGCGGACAGACTTCGTGGCCATTGCTCCTGAGCCATGGTGGTTGATGCTCTCTGCTGGGCAGGATCCCTAATCTATATTTCAAAAACTTCAGTTTTGTAATTTTTGGGTAGCCCTGGCTGAAGTAAGGTTGTGGGGTCAGAGATTTGTACGTGTTTAATGTCATCCACGCATGGTTTCTTTTTGCAAAGGCGGCCTTGTCCTCTATTAAGGAAATAGTTTTTAAGTTTTTCCAAACCACTTTTTTAAAGGGGTTGTGCCCCAGTTGCATGTCCCAGAGTGCGGTTGCCTTGACAGCCCCCAAAGCTGCCTTCAAGTAGGAGCGTGCCTGAGATTCATCCCTGCTTTGTATGTCTTGCCACAGCATCGCGTTTAAGGTGTCTTTGAGGGCTGAGCGGAGTTTGTGGCAGCAGATAATGAAAGCTCCTTGTCTTGCAAGGTCTTGTTTTTTTAAGCCAAACTCAAGACTTATTTGGGCAGGCGAGGTGTAGGATGGAAGTGAGAACAAAGTTATATATGCTTTTACCTGGATGTTGTCTAGGTTCCTGGAGTCTCTTCCTCGTAGTGCCTCGCTGCCATAGGAAATTGAAGGGAGCAATTTGGCCTGGATGACTTTTAAATATGGTGTTAGAGTCGGCCCCAATAGTTGATTTGCTAAATTTTTGAATGTGATCGCAATCGAGGCTCCTCTTCTTTTGGTTTCCTCCATCTGCCGGGCAAATGAGCCTTCGGTGTCAAAGATAAGTCCCAAGTATTTATATTCTCGTGAAGACTCTATTTTTTGGCCACCCAGATTCCAGGACTTCTTAATATTTATTCCTGGTATTGATCGACATTGTACGCGTTTTATTTAAGTTGATTTTTAGGTTCTTTTCCTTTGCGTAACTGTGCATTTTAATCAACAAATTCTGGAGGCCAATATGTGTGTGGCTTAGAAGCACCACGTCATCCGCGTATAATAGATTGCTTAGGGATTTTCCTCCCAGCCTCGGAGAGTGGGAGTTGCATGTGTCGAGTCGGCCTGATAGATCTGCCATAAACAGATTGAACAAGGTCGGGGCCAACACGCACCCTTGTTTTAGCCCTTTGGTCGTACGAACCTTGGAAGACAGATGGGTCCCACTTCCCAACTTCACCTGCACCCAGGTATCATAGTGAAGTAACTTCAGCATATTAAGAAGTGATTGAGGTATTCCCCATTGTGCAAGTTTCTGCCACAGCATGCCTCTCTCGATATTATCAAAGGCTGCGGTGAAGTCGATGAAGCACAAGTGCAGCGGCTGTTTTTTTGTTTTAGCTCCGTCAATAATCAGCGAGATTGCCAGGATGTTAGTTGTTGTTCCGTTTTTTTTCCGGAAACCCGTCTGGTTCCATGGTATAATCTGCTTTGAGTCGGCCCATGTCACAATCTCCTCTTAGATTATTCCAGCAAAGTATTTCGCCTCGTTGTCAATGAGGGCTATTAAGCGGTAATTATCGGGGACCATTTTGTCTCCCTTTTTGTGTATGGGGACAATCGTCGACCCTCTCCAGGAGTCTGGAATTCTGTTTAGGAGTCTGACTTCTGTGAATAAAGGTTGTAGTATGGTTGCCCATTCTGTGTCTTTCTCCTTGAACAGGGCTGGCGGAATGCCATTAGGACCTGGAGCGCCTTCTTTCCTGCCCTTGCTAATCTGCTGTTTTACTAGGACTATTTGCTGGGCTACTGATGGTGCCAGAGTGTCACTGGCTTGGGGTTGATCTCCCAGGTTTGTCGGCGTTGACATAATCGGTGCGAGTGCTTGCTCTACGTTGGTTCTACTTTGTACCCCTGTCTGTCCCAAGGGATCGTTGAAGTGACTGCCAAGGTAGTTAATCCACTGCTCTTCCCAATATGTGAGCAGAGGTCCTTGTGATCTGGGCGTAGGATCTTATTTACTGATTGCCAAAAGCGGGCACTATTGTTGCTTTTGGAATCGTATAAGAGTTTTGCCCAGCCTTCGTTTTCTGCATCTTTTTTTATTTCCCATTTTGTGTGTTTGAGCTCAGCCCTTTGTTTTTTCAGTGTGACTCGAAGTTGTTTATTTTGGGGCGCTGCTCTTAGCCTCCGTAAGGATTGGTTTACAGCTCTTTTTTGTGAGCGTAGTTGTGTTCTTTGTCCCTTCTTTAAGCTGCTTCTGTTGTGCTCTGTTTTACGCTTGCCTTAAGGAGCTGTCTTTCTTGCCAGTTTGTTTGCCAGCAGGTCTGTGTATTGCTCCCAGTGGGAAATGTGCCCAGCTGCATCTGATGTATGTGATTTGTACAGTTGGAGGGCAGTTTCAGCCATGGTGGTTGTGCTAGTCAGCAAACATTTGATTTTCCTTAGATTAATTGTATAAGTCTCCCCCAGTGTATTGTCTGGCCTGGTTACCATTTGCGTCCTTGCTGTCAGCTGGCTTTCCTGAGGGCGGTGGTCACTTTCCCCCTGATCCCCCATTCTGAATTCCCGGCTGTATGGAAATAGTGGCAAGCTGGCAAAAGTGTAATCCAAAATGGAACTGGCACTATGAGAGTAGAAAAAAGCTACTGGGGGGAGTCAGTCAGAAATCTGCCGTTTAGTGCCCGGAGATTTTGATGTTCTAATTCTTGTAGAAAAGCGTTATTTTGGCGCTTTCTCCGGTTTGGAGGGGAGCTTTGTGCTGGTATGCTGTAGATTTTATTAAGAGCCAGGGCATCGTCGTCTTGTGATGAGCCAAGTAAATTTTGATTGAAGTCCCCCGACAGGAAGAGGAGTGGTTTCTCCAATTGCGTCGCATGCTCCGCCAGTTGTTTCAAGATGATCCTTGATTCTTTGGCTCTGTTTTTGGGTTGAACATATATGTTGACAAAGCAGACTTCTTCCTCTTTGGTGCCCAGCTGTAACTTGATTTTTACGGATAAGGTTGAGGATGTTGATGGGGCCAGATGGACTGTTGAGGGTATTGATGTGGTGGATACGTATGTTGCCAAACCTCCTGACCGATGTCCAAATGTGTTGGTTTTAGCCGCAGCTGTTGAGAAGCAAGTGAAACCCGTGATGTGTTTTGTGCTCGAGAGCCAGGTTTCCTGCAGCATTACGATGTCAAATTGTGAAATATACTTTATGAAGTCCGGGTCATCCATTTTGGAGGTTAGGCCATGTATGTTCCAAGAACAGATGCCAAAGACTGGCACCCTTCCTCTGGTGTCTTCTCCCAGTTGGTGAAGGCGTCATACCTCTTCGGGCATGTAAATATCATTCGGGACAATGTTCCTCTTGCTAGTGCGTGGTTTGAGTCAGATGCCTTCTTTGTACTTACTTCTGCCCATTCCCCCGGTCTGTTTCCCTTGAAGTTGGCAGAGGAGGATGTACGAGGCTGATGATTCCTTGGAACTGATTTGCGCCTCCCTGTTGTGAGCTCTGACTCCAAGCCAGTTGTCATTATCAGCCTGTCCAGTGGTTGCTGCCAAGTGCTGTTCTCTCTTTTTATCGGTGATCTTCCCAACGCACCCCTTAGTACACTACAGGGGTTAGTCTGTTGAAATGTTGAAGCTGTCATTTCTGGCATTGTAGTTCGTCAACGTTATGAATGTATTTTTTTTTCAGCATGACCCACATAAATGCGTCGTTTTTTTCTCCAATTGTCTTTTGCCCCCTCTCTCGCTTTTGTTGCTTGGCAAACAAAGCGTCTTGTTAGTTATTTATTTAGGAGGGCCCAGGAGCTGCAAAAATGTTACTGGTCGATGTGTTTTTTTCCTTTGTGCATTGTGTGCGCTTTTCCCCTTTTTCCACAATTTAATTTACCGTCCACCATGTTTGAATGGTAAATGTCCACTAATGCGCCATGACACATGCACAAGCACACATCAAAAAATAGACATGAGCATGCATCACAAAGCCTTCGTGCACAAAATGGAGTTATCTTACGATAGGCTTTCTTCAAAAGAAAACCCATATCAAGACTGATGACCATGTGTGCGAGCGCCTCCTCCTTGGTATGCAGCTTAAGAAATAAAGCACATTTGACTATTTTTTTTTAGGTGCACAACTGTGCGCTAGAGACTCGTGAATGGCAGCTTGACCTCTGTGCGAGAATTAATCCTATCCCTCCTCTCCTAGTCTTCCCTGGCAGCCCCCGCCCCTCCTCTCCCCTCCCCCAGCACCCACCCGCCCAGGCGCCTTATTTCTCAGAGTCCCGATCAGCTTGCTGCCGTCCGCTCATACGCTTCCAGCAGCTCCAGGCTCTCACCCTCTCCTTCCCAATCTCCTCCTTCCCACTCTCTCCCGGCCACCTCCCTCTCTCCTCTCTTTCTCACCTCCTCCCCCATATCTGACTAGCTTCCCCGTACTAACGTTTTCTCCTCAGTCACCTCTCACCCTAGTTCCCTCCCTTCGTCTCCTCTTCAGGCTTCCTCACACATACTGAGACCCCTTTCCCAGACCCATGATAAACCTCAGGCAGCAGCGCCTCCTCCTTGTTATTTTTTATTTACATCTTAAATAATTAAATAATGGCGGTCAAGCATCTAGTCCTGTGCGGCTTGTTTTAAATTTCTCACACTCTGTTTGTGATCTCCCTCCTCCCTCTCTTTCCCCCCCGCACTTCCCTCCTACTATTTACCCCCCAGGACGAATGTTATCTCCATCTCTGACGGTGCCAGAGACTCTCGAGCAGACTGTAACATCTGGGCCAAGCAGGCAGTATTCCTCCCTCGGGAAACTGAGCCCCTTCTCCGAGCCACAGGCCCGACCCTTCACAACCCCCGCACACACACAACCCCACACACACACACACACAACCCCCCCCACACACACAACCCCCCCACACACACACAACCCCACACACATACAGACAACCCCCCACACACACAACCCCCCCACACACAGACAACCCCCCACACACAAACACAAAACCCCCCACACACACAACCCCCACACACACACAACCCCACACACACAACCCCACACACACAACCACACACACACAGCCACACACACACACACAGCCACAAACACACACAACCACACACACACACAACCCCACACACACACAACCACACACACACATACAACCACACACACGCACAACCACACACAACCACACACACACATACCCACACACCCACACAACCACACCCACACAAACACACACAGCCACACACACACAACCCCACATACACAACACCCACCCACAAACCCACATACACAACCCCACACACACACAATCCCACACACACACACAACCCCACACACACAGCCGCACACACAGACAAACACACACCAGAATAGCAAAACATAGCATAGCAAAACAAAACATAGCATAGCATAACAAAACATAGTATAGCATAACAAAACACAACAAAACATAGCATAACAAAACACAACGAAACATAGCATAACAAAACACAACAAAACATAGCATAGCATAACAAAACATAGCATAGCATCAGAAAGCATAGCACAGCATAACAAAACATAGCATAGCATCACAAAACATAGCATAGCATAACAAAGCAAAGCATAACAAAACATAGCATAGCATAACAAAACACAACAAAACATAGCATAACAAAACATAGCATAGCCTAACAAAACATAGCATAACATAACATAGCATAACATAACATAGCATAACAAAACAAAACAAAATCTAGCATAACAAAGCATAGCTTAACAAAACACAACAAAACATAGCATAACAAAGCATAGCTTAACAAAACACAACAAAACATAGCATAACAAAACATAGCATAGATTAACATAGCATAGCAAAACACAACAAAACAGCATAGCTTAAAAAAGCACAACAAAACATAGCACAACAAAACATAGCACCACAAAACAAAGCATAGCATAACAAAACATAACAAAACATCGCAAAACAAAACCTAGCATAACAAAACAAAGCATAGCATGGCATATCATAACAAAACACAACAAAACATAGCACGGGATAGCATAACAAAACATAGCATTACAAAACACAACGAAACATAGCATAACAAAACATAGCATAGATTAACATAGCATAGCAAAACACAACAAAACAGCATAGCTTAAAAAAACACAACAAAACATAGCACAACAAAGCATAGCACCACAAAACAAAGCATAGCATAACAAAACACAACAAAACATCGCAAAACAAAACCTAGCATAACAAAACAAAGCATAGCATGGCATATCATAACAAAACACAACAAAACATAGCACAGGATAGCATAACAAAACATAGCATTACAAAACACAACGAAACATAGCATAACAAAACATAACATAGCATAGCATAACAAAACATAATCTAGCATAACAAAGCATAGCTTAACAAAACACAACAAAACATAGCATAGATTAACAAAGCATAGCATAGCAAAACACAACAAAACATAGCACAACAAAACATAGCACAACAAAACATAGCACACCAAAAGAAAACCTAGCATAACAAAACAAAGCATAGCATGGCATATCATAACAAAACATAGCACAGGAGAGCATAACAAAACATAGCATAACAAAACATAGCATAGCATAACAAAACACATCGAAACATAGCATAACAAAACATAGAATAGCAAAACATAGCATAGCATAACAAAGCACAGCATAACAAAACAAAGACAAAACCTAGCATAGCACAACACAACATTACATGGCATAACAAAACAAAGCATGGCATATCATAACAAAACACAACAAAATATAGCATAACAACTAGTGCACTCTCTATCACCATCCCTCCTATCTATCTATCTATCTATCTATCTGTCTGTCTGTCTGTCTGTCTGTCTATCACCCTCACTCTATCTATCTGTCTATCTATCTATCGCCCTCACTCTATCTATTTGGCTATCTATCTTTCACCATCACTCTATCTATCTGTCTATCTATCTATCGCCATCATTCTATCTATCGGGCTATCTATCTATCGCCATCACTCTATCTATCTGTCTATCTATCGCCATCACTCTATCTATCTGTCTATCTATCTATCGCCATCACTCTATCTATCGCCATCACTCTATCTATCTATCGCCCTCCCTCACTCTATCTATCGCCCTCCCTCTATCTATCTATCGCCATCCCTCTATCTATCTTTCGCCCTCCCTCTATCTATCTATCGCCCTCCCTCTATCTATCACCCTCCCTCTATCTATCTTTCGCCCTCCCTCTATCTATCACCCTCCCTCTGTCTATCTATCGCATCACCACAGCATCACTCAGGGGCACCACAACATCACTATGCGGTACAACAGCATTACTGAACACCACAGCATCACTCAACGCCACCACAGCATCAATCTGTGCAACCATTCAACAACTGGTTCAAATATGTTCTCTCAATGTTTCAAGCTTTATTACAAATAACACAATTTTTTTTCTGTTCCTGGATTTTCGTCTCAATAAAATACACTGAACATAATCTTCACAAAAGTTATTTACAAAAATGTAAGCTATTGCCACTATAAATGACAATAACTTTTATTTAATTATTCATTCTTAAAAAAAATTAAAAGCCATTGTTATTTGTAATACCAATACATCTAAGTCACATAAATACAACATATATTGCATTACAAATGCTATAGTTGTCACATTTGCGAAAGTTATAACTATTGGCATTGTAAATGACAAAGCTATTAATTTTGCTGTTTTCAAAAGCAACACATAAATAAAAGATTTGTCATTTACAATACCAATAGCTCAAACTTTCCTAATGCGAGACCTATTGCATTGCAGCGCAAGTCCACTGTGGCCCTGTCACTACCAGCCACAAACATCCCATGAAGAAGGAGCAGTGTAGCTCTGCTCGCGCGGACAAAAGCCTTTGCTTACTTATCCTGCGCTGCGGGCACACGTCATGCTCTGAGCATCATCAGTGCGCGCTCACTACCGCTTTTCATCGCCTCTCCTCACGAAGAGTACTTGTCGATCACATCGCGCTGTAGTCGACAACGTTTTGCTGCCATCTAGTGGACGTTCATATACTTTCCTAAACGAGCCATCCTCGTAAAGAAGAACCAACTAATTATGCGTGCTGCGTACTGCTTGCTACCTAATGTAATGGGCGCTTATCTTTACCGAACAGACCTTGAGACCAAAAAACCCTGGTTTAAAGCCTTGAGAGCAAAAACACTAGTTTAAAGCTTACAGACTCTGCATAGTTATCTGGTTCGGTCAGAGCTACATTTCCACTACACTACATTCATTAATCAACAGTATTGAGTAAACAGAAGAGATTAAACCCTCCTACCGTTGGATCTTGTGTTGAGAGTGTGGAGTGTGGTGGTTCTTCAGCCAAAAGACATAAGTGCTGCGGTAACAAGTGCACAATAGCTTGCATGTGGGGCTATCGTCCAGGGAGCTTTCAAAGACCAAGTATATGTGGCAAGGACCGCACATTCTCGATTGGACATAGCACTATATGACCTACACCTAGTCACACATCCCGATTCCCAGGGCTGTAAGGTTTTGGTGGTTGAAAATACCGATGTGCAAGAGATTATCAGGGAGACCAGAAGCATTTTTGAGTGGAAGTTAGGTCTCCTGAAGCATTATGTGCACAAAATGATTTTAAAGAAGGGAACAATAAAGCTAAGAGAATACCCATCTTGGTGCAGGAGGATGTCAAAAACGTGGAAACTAAAAGCCCTAAAGCCAGCTAAAGTGGTTCTGTGGATATCACCTGTGGGTATATCAGAAAACTGTTTGGCAAGATAAGGAACGCCATAGACCTTCTCTGCTTGAACCAGAACATTGCTCTAGATAGGTTTCCCCTCCACGATATACTTGTGATCCTGCTGTTCAGAGGTGAGGCATTTTTTCATGTTTGTTCTATGTAGTACTTACTTCCCAATCAATTTGCATAAAGACACCAGAGGGGGTGTATTTCAGTTCATCCGCCTGCCTTTTGGGTCGCACCTCGACGGCAAGCCATACCCTTAAGGGCAAACTCAGGTTGGATTCTTCCAGGATAACATCTTCATGTTTGATAGCACAGTGGAGGGGAACAACTTGGCTTTGAAATAGGCCTTGGTCCATTTAGCAAAAGTAAGTGGGACCCTAAAGAACGACTGATTAAAGTACTTGGAGCTACAGGTGGTGGAAGTGATGCTGTGGCGGGTCCGGTAGCACCCCCAAAATACCTGTGCTAGAGTTCAGATGGTGAATGAGGAATAAAGATGCCTTAACATTTTGTTTTTATCGTGTGACAGTTGCTGTAATTTCAAAGACAGGCTATGTCTTCTGACAAATTGCTGAACATTCTTTTACAATGGTATTTAGTGTTTACTTTTCTTTCTATGACTGTAAAGTGAGAAGATTTCGTAAAGTGAGCTGCGTCACAGTCTCGCTGGGGTATAGGCAAGGTGAAAGAAAATGCTGTAGGGTTTTTAAAAATTCTGAACACACCAAATTTAAATACCTGTAAAGGCACTGTACAAATATTTCAAAATATATCAGCAATTGGGAAAAATTAAATAAGGCACATTTTTTGTAGTTCTGAAGTGTGATGGAAACTAAGATTTTAAAACACGTGGTGATGTACAAATAATAAATATTTGCTGAAACCCGATTTCCGCACATCATCCTTTGTGAGCTCATTGGTTTCATCCTTAAAACTCCATGTCTGAACATTTTAATGGGAAATATGCTGTCTGTGATTGGCAGTTCACAACCACACCATGATTCAGTAATATATTTGCAACAGTGTGCTCCAAAATGCACCACCGGCTACAGATCTCATGCCTAACAGAATGATGGCGGGTCTCATTTGCTACACTTTGTGCGACACTTGGATTTGTGAATCCCTGTGACGTCAGTGATGGAACATTATTGACAGCACTCCCACTCTTAAAATCGTTTCAGCACCCCTGCTTGGAGCAACAGGTGTAGGATAACCAACCCTGCCAATAGACAGAGGGTAAAAGCAGGTCTTTGACAAGCAATCAAGGGAGCTTCTGTAGTGATAGATAAAAGATAAGGAGAAACCAAGGTCCCTTGTGAGTTTGATTGTGTATCAATGTAAAATTGTAAACAATGTTGTTAACAAGACTGCTTTGATTTGGGTGTTGCTACAAGTGGAGAGACATTTGAGTGTAGGGATGGCCAGAAAGTTATGCTTAAGGGTATAAAAGAAGACATTTTTTGTGCTAATATTTTAACTAAGGGAAATGTCAAGAAAAAAAGCCATCATTACCGTGGGCATGAGTGCTAAGGGAACGGCTGCTGTGTTATTATAAGTGTATGGTAGTGTGGAGAAGAAGACAGTAGCATTGGCATTGTAATTGCTGTCAGATTTACAGAAAATTACTTTGCATTGAGAGGGAGGCACTGTCTGTGTTTGGAACTTTTATTAGAACACATTTGTATGGTGATCAGTGCTGGAGCCCGGGGACACACTCAATGTCGCTGCTTGATTGGCGAGGTTAGCTTCTAGGCACAAGCTCACAGGTTGAGAGTACATTCCGGGGTGAAATACTAAAAAATAGTGTTGTCTTTCCTGATTGATCATAGACTGCGGCGTGGAGGAAGTTTGTAGCATTGGCTGAGTAAAGTGAAAGTATTTCAAAGGAAAAGTGGTTAGAAGTGGATAGGGAGAATGGGCTACTGAAAGAAGTGAAATATTGGATCAAGAAGGGCGAGACGAGAGAGTGGTGTGAGTGTGGATGTCAGACCATTACTCAAGATGGTGTAAACAGATACTCGTGATCGTGCATAGTCGTCTAACATGTATTTAATGCAATAATAGCAATCAAGTATTGAAAACAAACGAGGCAATAAACGGATCAGAGCTAAATGTGTTGAGGCACATATGCAGATTAACATTTTCATGGTCTACCAATAATCATTAAAGTATATACATATGCAGTCACAAATTAGGTTTTAATCATGATGGAAGGAGAGGAATGTATATATCTTGAAAGATTATGCAGAATGTATGGTTGCCATTGCCCAAGAGGGTAAACTGTGACATGGGTCAAACGGTGACATTGGCTTGCATCAAGGAGAATTTTGAGTGGCTACATATACACCAGAAATCACCTATGGAGTGAGAAACTGCAGAATGTGTAAAGAGGGCGAGAAACGATTAAAGGTAGGACGAGGAGGATGGATAGATCATCCCAGTGTTCCTTGGATTCGTGTGTTTGGGCTTTGTTGGCACCATGCTGTGAATGCGGAAAAGCTAAAGGTTTTTTATGGTGATAGTAGATGCATATGCAAAATGACTGGAGCTCAAAAAGAGTTTTGAGGTAAGTGTTTGGAAGACCCCTCGTATTTGATGACAGATAACAGAACGCAATTCATATCTGTTAGGATGTGTGAATATCTGGAACAGATGGGTGTAAAACGCTGCAGGACGGTGTGTATGACTTGTAGGCTAATGGTATGGTGGAGAGAGCAAGTCACATAGTGAAGAGGATCAGAGGAACGGCTTGAAAGAGTAGGCTAGGTGTGGAAGGAGTAATTTTGGTAGGGATGTGTGCTCATTGCACCAGCTACAAAGGACACTTCCCTGAAGTTCATGAGCAGTCGGGAATGGAATACCAAATATAGCCTGCATGGCTGTCGGAACTGGATGAGGGGATAACAAGAGTAGATGACAGTATGGAGAGTGACAGTAGCAATCTTGACAAATTGCTGAACCGAGGAGAATGAGTCAAAGTGAAACCCGACGTTGCCTGTTGAAACTCATAGGCCCTTATCAATTCCAGACTGTTAAGTAAAGCAGTGTAATATTAGATTTTTTTATGGTAACATATGATATTAGACCTCTTGCTTAGGGTGACCAGATGACTCCATGTCACTTCGATGCAGCTTTTCCTATTCTGGGTTTTGATTTCAAAATCAGTGCATTCTGGGGGCTGTAGTCTTAGATCACTTAAATAGAGCCTACATACCTGATAACAATGATATGTAAAATCAGAACCAGGAATGGAAGAGCGGTGTCCTTGGGACGTGGTGGCAAGGTGTTCTAGCGTGTGAGTTGAGCCAATCTAAACTGCCATCTCTCCTTGATTGGCTTGTTCTTTTTGCTACAGCTTGCTATCTTTTGCTTTATTTTATTTGTTGTTCTTATTATTATGTTTTTGCTATGTTATTTTGAGGTTAGAGAAGTGAAGGGCGTGTGCCGTAGTGTGTCCAGTCTCCTGGATTGTGACTACTAACATTACCTCTACGTCCCTCATCCTCGTCCCTGTCATTACTAGTGCCGATTGCTACCAATCTCATAGGAAACAAAATATGAAACCTTTATTTAACCCCACCACCCTCAGCCCTATCATAGCTGGGTGCTATCATAGGGCTGCATTCTTTCACCCCTTTCTGTTTTGTTTCCTGCCTCATGGACTGATGACCAGGAGTGCTGAGGTGGTAGACGTCCTACAGTATCTAATGTGCAAGATATTTTACTCCCTGTTGGCCTTGGAGGAAATTCCACTGCCGCTGCAGGAGCACAAGGCTATGTGAAGTGGTGATTGGATCCCTAAACCAATTATAAGTAAGGGTATATGTACTTTATAGTGACCTGAAAAATCTTGAAGGGGCGAAGATGCTGTCACACTGTTCTTATTTCTGCTTCTGAAGCTGATAAGATAGTGGGTCTGATGGTGGATATTTCTCAGAGATGCATTTTTATTAGATAAGCTTACCTGGGTCCCGCTGTTGGTTTCTGTGTGTGTGGACTACCATGGTTAGGTCTCATATACACAGAGGCCTAAGGGTGGATAACGCATGCGTGTAGTCACTGAATTGAATTGTGTATATGCGAGTCCCGTCAGTCAGTCATGTGTGGAACCAGATTCTACGAGCACGTGCAAACTTTTAGTTCTGTGTGAAGCATTAGCACGCTTGGTGCCTTTTGTGGTGGGTCCTCAGTACTTTAAAAGGGGTCAAATTCCATATTTTAAATATTGTAATTCTATAACACGTGGTTATTAGTCGCATTTCTATTAATATGGGGAAACAATCGCACAAGAGGAGACTCTTATCGCCTTCCTCCTCTTCAACAAGCAGATCTTCTCCTCTTCCCAAAAGGAACAGAGAGGATAGAGGAGATGATGACAAACTTAAGAGACTGATTCTAGAAACTTTTGCTTCCCTTAAAGAAAAGAAAGAACATGGGGTGGATCTGATTGGGCAGGAAAGCATGATTTCAGATATTTCTGCATCTGAGTTTTCTGATGGGTCCTCTATCCAGCCTCCAGATCAAAAGGGAAGTATATTTCAAAAGATTTGATGCCTGAACTGCTAACATATATAAAGACTAATAGGGGGCTTCCTCTCGATAAAATAGTTGACTCATCTAAGAACACAATCTTGCAGTAATTTAGGAAACCTCCTAGTGTTAGGCTACCTATTCATCAGTATGGGATGGATGGTTGTTTTTAATAAATGAGAGGGCTCAAACCAGATTATTCTGCCATCCTACATTTATGGCAAGATTATATCCCTTCGAAGGTATGAAAGTGAATTTGACTGATTCTATCCATTTTGATTCCGTTGTGACAAGTCTGGTGGGTAGACCAGCTATGGCTGTGGAAAATATCCTCAAAGATCCAGCAGAGAAAAAAGTGGATGCTATATTGAAAAGGGTCTATTCTGGTTTCCATCTTGCTCGATGCACTTTTGTCTATGGGACTTAAATGTTGCAGTCTCCCTCTCTGATTTCAGGGAGCTGTGTAAAGTGATGCAAACGTTTAGTTTCTTTCAGATATTTCATTTGACGCTGTAACAGGTTCTGCAATGGCTGGTGGAGCATCAATAGCAGCAAGATGTAATTACTTTAAAGAAACAGAAGCATGATCTTTCGAGTAAAGATCAGCGTTCCTGACTATGCAAGTGGTCAGGAAGTCAGTGGGCATGAGTTAAAGGTTGGTGGCACCATCCGTTCCTTCCTGGAGCCTTGAGAGAAGTCAATCAATCAGGATTCTTATAGAGCGTGACTAATCACCCTTTAGGGTCACAAGGCGCCCGGGGGTGTGGGGATTCTGCAGTTCAGTGGAAGAGCTAGTTTCCTTCCTGAATTGAGGCAGTTAGGGCGATTGCCTGAGGTGTAGAGGAAGAGAGTTCCAGGCCTTTGCGGTGAGATAGGAGAAGGATCTTCCTCCAGACGTGGTCTTGTGGACCTGTGGGATGGTGGCCAGGGCCAGGTTGCTGGAGCGGAGGTGTCTGGTGGAAGTGTAGAAGGTCAGGTGGTGGGCGAGGTACGCAGGTCTGATGGTGTGGAGGGCCTTGTAGGTGTGTGTGAGGAGCTTGAAGGTGATTCTTTTTTTGAGTTCACCTAAGACAAATTGGTACTGAACATTGTGCGGAGATGATATGAAATTGAATTTGTCTTCTCTTGGAGTCACTGAGAGACCGTTCTTAATCCCCTACCACAGTCTCAGGAAAAGCTGAAGGCCTTGGACGAAGAAATACAGCTACTCCGGTTGAAAAAGCCATTTGTTCCTCTCCCTGAGAAAGAGATGGCGAGGAGTGTGTATTCAGTTGTTTTTCTAGTACTGGAACTAAAGGCAGAATTTTGAATTGTCATACATTTAAAGCAGTTATACAAGTCAGTGATCAAGATCCCTTTTAAAATAGGTACCCTCCAAAAAATAATCCCTTTGATTAGAAAGAATCCTTTTTGGCAGCACTAGACTTGATGGATGCATGTCTTCATGCGCCGATGTCCAAATCTCCAAATGTCATCAGAATTATCTAAAATCGTGTCCAGGGTCAGCATTGGCGATTCATGGTTCTCCATTTCCGACTTTGCTCATCTCCAAGGGTTCTAATGAAAGTAGTGGCTTCTCAGATTGCTCACCTTTATCTTCACGGAATATCAATATTTCCATACCTGGATTTGTTATTTCAAGCTCTGTCAGTTCAACTCCTGAATCATAGTTTGGAAAAGACCATAATAACTCAAAGTCAAAGTCAAAAATCAGCTATATTCACTTTTTGTTATAAAATCATAAAAGCACATATAAAAAACATTCAATTAAAATATTAAAATCGGTTAAAAATTTCCATCACAATTCATGTTACATAACATGTATAGGGAGAACATATCATATACCACAACAAACAAGGTCTCTCCCCCATTTCGAAATGTATAGAGGTATCGTTTTAGTGCATAAGGTAAGAGGAAAATGCCAAAAAAAAGTATTAACCACATTCAAAAATTACCCATATCACAAAGTTTTCCTCAGGGCAATGACAATCCTTAGATAAGAGGTGACCGATTTCATCACAAAAAGTGATTCTAATGTTTTCAATCTAGAGAAAGCGTCAATGCACCCTCTAATGCCCCAGGTCCTTAGTATTGGTATCAAAAACTTTTTCCTGGGGATAACATAAAATTTACAAAAGAAGATACAGTGAATGTTAGTCTGGGATGAAAGTTCATCACAGGGGCATTTCTCTAGGGGAGGAGACCAATCATTACATTTAGGAAATGACACTAAGCGAAAGAAAGTGTCCACCCGCAACCCCGTCAACAACATTCTCGAATATGGGCTAGGCTCTAACAATAAATAGGGTTGTATCCCAACATGGGTGATCAGCAGGTGATAGGCCATAGCAGATTGCTTCTGTTTTTCTTTATGCCACCTTTTCTTAGCTAGGTGTTCCATAATAGATCTTTTAAGAGTTTTTTCCGAGATTTTTTCTAAACAGGATGGATTGTCAAAGTATTCTTTGTGGCCCAACTCAGCTGACATATCCTTGATGTAGTTGAGCCATTTCTTTTTTGTTACTCCGTCTAGAGATAGACAGTCTCGCACAACATCTCTATTTAGCGATGTTTCTTTGGTCACCCAGATTTTATGCCATAGAAGAAGTGGGATCGATTTAATGATATCTTCTATATAATTTAGGCCCACTTCCCCATGGCAAAAATAGATGGACATTGAGTTTGGTGCCGCCAATAAATAGCGAATTAATTTATTTTCAGTATATTGAATCTCATCTGTTTTGGCCATTTTCCATAGACCAGACCCATATGTACCAGTGGGAACACACTTAGCTTTATAAATCTGTATAAGGTTCCGCACTGGTCTCCCGCCTAATTTTCTTGAAAAATTAATCAAGGCGCCGTTTGCCCTACTAAGGGCCAATCTTCTTGTGCAGACAGCCTCTTTCCAGGAGCCTCTGCTATCAAATGTAACTCCTAAATAGGAGAAACAGCTAGTATGTTCAATCCTTTTGGTTCCCAGATAGATGGCTCTACTTGTTTTCTTCAGAGTACTACAAGTCATAGAATACGTTTTTGCAACATTTACTATTAAGCCGCGGGCGTCCATGTATTTAGAAAATTCAGTGACTGCCCTCTGTAGGCCGACAACGGTGCGTGACATTAAGGCAGTGTCGTCGGCATAGAGGAGGATGGGAATGGACTCCCCCCCCCACAGCCGGGTAGTCGAACTGAAACTTCCTAAGGTGAAGGCCCACCGAGTTAATATATAGTGTAAAGAGGAAGGTTGCAAGTATGCACCCTTGCCTCACACCTCTTTTGATGTTAAATTTGTCCGAGCACAACCCCCCCACCCCATGGCGTACTCTAGCACCTGCGTCTCTGTACAACTCCCTTATAAATGTCAGAATCCGCTGGTCCACAACCATGTCAATAGAATGCTCCACAGCATCGCATGGTCAACACAATCGAACGCGGAACTCAAGTCCACGAATGTTATGTACAGGCTTTCCTTCTTAGCCTCAGTGTTTTTTGCAGTAAGAGTGCTAAGTTCAAGCCTTGTTCGATTGTGCCCTTCCCAGTACAGAAGCCATATTGCAGGTCCGAGATAATATCCCTTTCCTCAGCCCATTCCTGAAGCCTATTAAGGATTATCCTTCCCGCCACCTTCATTAGGGCATCCAGAAGGGAGATAGCGCGATAGCAGGCGGGGTTATTTCTATCTCCCTTTTTGAAAATGGGTATTACCACTGCCTCTGACCAAGTTGGAATGAAGCCAACTCCATTTGCATGGTTTAAGACGTTAGTGATCAGCGGGGACCAGAGAGATAGCACAGATTTATACAAATCAATTGGGACCCCATCCGGTCCCGGAGCTTTCCCTGCAGGACTGTCCTCGATTGCCTTAACGACTTCTGCATGTTCAAATGTGATCTCCAAGGGGAAAATTTCTGCTCCATTTGACTCTAGCTGTAACATCGATTGGTTAGTGCTGGAAATGGTTAGCCCGGGAGCAGGTTGGTAATTATATAAGTTAGTAAAGTACTCAACCCAGGAGTCACCAGAAATGGCCATGTCAATAGAATCCCTTTCTTTGTCCTTTAAAAACGGGGCGTTCACCGCTCTCCAGAAAGCTATGCGTCATGGAGATTTTGCCTTAGTGTCACTTTTAACTCTTTTTTTCTTCTATCGATGGCTACCCGGTAAGCTCTCCTGTTGCATCTTACACGTTTGATAGATCTAGGGTCTTCCTGTAAGGCAGATTTCAGATTTCGATGTGCCCCAGTGCAGTTTTTATCGAACCAACCCTTGTGTTTCTTAGTCTGGATTTTATATTGTCTAGACACATCTTTTTTTATCTCATTTGTGATCTTACCAAATGCCTCTAGTACTTGACAATTTCCCACAGTTGTTGAAAGGCAGATAAGTAGTTGGTCATACATTTTCGTAACTAGTTTTCGGACGAACAGGTTAGGATCTACCTTAGACCATCCTTTGGTATAACCATTTGTGCTAGCTAAACTAATAGGAGTAGAATATGAGGTTTTAGTAGTTGCTTCCCGGCCCACTATATTCAATCGAAAGGAGATAGGATAGTGATCACTCATGGCAACATTGAATGTCTCCCAGGATACAACAAGGTTTTGATATCTGGACGATAGAAAAGTGAAGCCGATTAACGTATTGGCCCCTCTACCAAAAAAAGTCGGCTTAAAGCTCTCTTCTGGTGAGCAGCATTCATTGATAAAGCGCAGATCAAACTCATATATTAGTGCATTGAGCAAGTCCCCTAACTTAGAGTGGACAAAGTGTGTTAGAGGTTCCTCCCCCTTACCCATCAGGGGGCACATGCCTGTGGCGTGTGAAGTACAGAGGGAGCAATTAAAGTCACCCATCCATAATAGTAATAAGTCCCCCTCTCTTGAATTTTCTAACTCTCTAAGTGAGTTTTTGAAGTTTGTAATCAATTCCTCCCAAGTCGAGGGGTGAGCATTGTTGTAAAAATGTATAATTGGCCCTCTATACTGGCCAGGCAAACTCACTGCCAAACTCTGGTAGCAGTCTGCTGATATAAAGTTATGGACTATTATGTCTGAGGTGGTTGCAATGTAGGTGCATAAGACCCCTTTATTTCTTCCACGGTAGGTAGCAATGGCCAGTGTATTAAAAGTTCGATAACCCAGTAAATTAAAGTCTTTCACCGACCAAGTTTCTTGAAAACACAAGATTTTATAGTGTTTTACCAGATCTAACCAATCAGGGAGGTCCATGTTATCCTTTAGCCCTGCTAGGTTCCAGGACAAGAACCGATAACCTACATGGGTTTTGTTATTACAGGTGGAAGTCTCCCATATGTTCCGCAAGGCATAGAGTACTCCTGCTTCCTCATTTACGGGTAAAATGACACCAGATACGGATTGGACATGATCCGCCCCCAAGTCCTTTGTCCCACTTGGGCGTCAGTCTACTCCCTTCATTCCCTCAAGTGGGGCAAACCTATTAAGGGTGGTAACATTGAAAGTAGAACCTTGCATACTCCAGCTGGACTGATAGAGGGGTCTGGAATTTGTCCTTATTAAGGCACGTGGGTAAAAATAACTTAAGTCCCTGGTGGATATGTCGCCCCCATATTCCCCAGGAAACCAGTCTCTGATGTAATTAGTTGCCCTACGGTCTCTAAAATTAATGATAATACAGTCCCCCTGTATGTCCTTTGGCCTCCTTCCTACCCACCCTTATCTTCTGACAAGCAATATCTCGCCATCGATTTCGGGTGGTTGGGGCCTGTTTTAGCTTAGCCAGTGTATTACCTTGTTTTTCAGGTCCTGATGGGCCTCATATTTTTGTTGGCAGTTCCGGTACACCAGTGAGTACAATTACATAAGGTTCTGCCTGCGGCGGAAGGTCAATATGCTGATCAAGTCGTGGTGGGTTATGCCCTATGTGAGATTGATTTGGAATTTTAATCTGTTCACAACCTTGGTTACTTTTTAACCCTCTATCACCAGTTACCGCCTTTTTCGTTGGAACCCGGGCAGTGGTCACTGGCTGGATAGAGGGGATGACATTTCTATTGGTAAGCAAGGGTTCAAAGTTTTGCAGAGAATGAGGTTTAACCATTTCTGGCGTTGGGTCCACAGGTAAATGCTTGTTATTATTAGCTACTGTTTTAAGCAGTTCTGAATTAGCTAGATTTACCTCTTGAAGAGACCCCAGTTGCTCCGCCAGCCTTTTAACCCTCTCAATAAGTGGTATGACCAGGGATTTAATCAATTTCTCTAAGTCACTCATTAGATCTTGTATACAGAATGTTTTAGTACATGAGTTACACTGCTCACATTTACTTTCTGCTGGGACTCTAATGTTGGGTGGGTTTGTTACTAATTTAGCTGATTTGGTGCGTCTAACCGTGCGTCTATTTCCCCCAGCATTCCTTTTGGATGGTAGGCCTGCTCCAGAGGTGTATACCCTAAAAACAGAGAGACTATATTAAAAGTAAAAAGAAAATGAGATAGGGAAAATAAAAAGTCTTACTAATATGTCCAGTGAGTCCAGGGATTTACATGAGATCAACCAAAAAGGGTGGCCCAGCCCAGCCTCGTCCAGCCCCGGACGGCCACAGATGACCCGCCCTTTGCCCGGGCTTAGCCCGGTGCCGCCCGCGCGCATCCCGCGATGCGGAGTAAGCGTAGGTGTTTTAAGCGCCTCCGGGCGCGGAAGTGTGGCGGAAGGGCGGCTCAGTCCCGCTAGGGACTCTGGGGTATGTAGTCCCCCCGCACTGCGGCCGCTGGAATGGCACTTAGCAGCGGCGAGGGGGACTGGCAGGTGTTGTCGCGCTCCCCCCCCGAAGCAGGGCAGCAGCAGCACAAATGTTCCTTCCAGGTAGCAGGACACGCGGGCAGGGAATCTCCAGTGCTGTGTAATAACTCAAAACCACTACCAGTTCCTCCTCAATTTACCCAAATGTCAGCTTGGGTAAATCTCATCTTCATTCCAGCAAAGTTCGACACCCAGCAGAGATAAGTCTTTCTTCCAGTAGAAGAAGCAGCCCTTCTCAAGAACCGGTTGGAATCTCTCATTTGTCTAATAGAAGCATCATCCTATAAATGGACCGAGATCCAGGGTCACATGGCAGCGAGTTCGTTCACAGCGGGAAACGCTTCACCTAAGACTGTTACGGATTCATCTTCAAGAATACTGGTCATCAGCTTTGTAAGATGTACAGCAGATGAGTGCAATGACAAGGACATGATATTGGCTCCTCAATAGTAGTTGGTTTCAGACAATCTATGCAGGGGAGTCCCAATGCATCCAGATTCACCTCAAGCTCTGTCGATAGACGCCGGCACTATCAGCTGGAGCGCGACTCTGGGAAGTCTATCAGTTCAAGCAAAGTGGAGCTCAGTAGAATGATCAAAGACTTCAAATTGGAGGGCGTTAACAACAGTGTTTAATTTCCTAATTCATTTTAAGCCTCAGCTCCCTCACTTCAACGTGCTGGAAAGGTCTGATAATACAATGTCAGTAGCTTGTATCAATCATCAAGGCAAAACACGAGGTAGCATGTTCCCTGGCTCTTTGGACAAAGAGTCATCAACTCTCAATATCAGCTGTGCATATCAAATATCTGGACAATGTGGAGGTGAATCACTCAACCAGAGTGTTTGCCTACTCCCAGAACCTGACACTCTCCAGATACATCTTCCACACAATTTGTAGGAAGTTTGGCATCCCGCACATAGATCTATTTGCCTCGATGGCGAATTTCGTCATCCTGAGGTTTTGCTCCAGGCTTTTAGAACAAAGAGGATGGGGAGTAGATGCAATGGTTCTGAAATGACCAAAGAGTCTAATGTTTGCTGTTGCTGCTTTTCTAATAATCCAGAGGTTGTTGTTAAAGATTTGTCAGTAAAAAGCTCACATAATTGTAGTTCTTCCCTTTTAGCCTGGATGTACTAACTTCCAACTTTGCAATTAGATGGTGCTTCAGAGTCCTTGGGTCCTTCCTCACTTTCCAGCCCTCCTAAAGACAACCAGTCCTCTACTTCCTTTACTACTCACGCTATCAGATTGGAGGGTCAAAGGTTAAATCTCTTGAAACAAGGGTTGTCTCTGTATTTTATAGAAGTGGTCCATGATTCTAGGGGACCTTCTCCTCTTGAGTCTTATTCTGAAAAGTCAATGAAGGAAGCAGAGTATCTAGTTCCTAGGATGTTTTAAAGTTTTTCTGTTTCTCATCTAATTTTTAATTTTCTCCTTGGGATCTCCAGTATATCTTAACATGTTTGCAGTCTTTCCCTTTTGAAGCACTAGGCACTGCTGATCCAAAATGTCTTTCTTTGGAAGAATGTTTTATGGTGTCAATTACTTCAGCATGAAAGTTGAATTAACTCTGTCAGAACCCCTTTCAAAGAGCCATAGGTCAAGCAGAAGCTACTGGGCCCAACCTGGGGGTTGAGGCCTTTTATTCCTATTGTCTTTGGCCCACGCTACTATGGATCCTGAGCACCTGGGTCAAGAACCACTTCAGCACTTGACTCATAGGAACAGCGAGGTACGAGCAGTCCAAGGCTCCCTCGGGGGGAGGTGGAAAAAAGGGAGTGAACACAGGCTCACAACTCAAAATGCACAAAGCAGCAATAAATCATTGTCCAGGAAAATACTCACTTTTATAAAAAAAATTAAAAAAAGAAGTATTTTATTTACAGCTAAGAACACAAAGGAAAAATATGACATTCACAAGCAACTACACCCCCCCCCCCCCCCAGGGGTCGAGGCTCTAGTGTTTCCTTGGTGATTTACTGTTCAACTTTCTCCTCACTCTAGCATTAGTGGTTATACCCATTCACTATTGACAACAAACAGGGTACGCTCCACTAGATGTCCGAGTCTCCAGAGTCCACTCTGACTCTATTCTAAAGTCAAAATTGTTCCTGCACTTTCAAGTGTATGGAGAAAGCCTGGCTCTCCCGCTCTCCACTGTGTGTCCCATCCAGCTTTCAGGAATGCAGAAATACCCAAATCTATCTGGGGGATTCCTCTACTTGCTATCCTAATGTTTCATCATGCAAACTTGGATCCCCTAAAATGGAACCCAGGGTCTTCCATGCATTGTATCATTCACAGGCACACATACCCCCAGTGCATGTATACAGCATACACACTCTGCAAAGCACAGCACTGTATCCTCCCTCTACTGTACCACTCAAAGAGACACATTCACCCAGCACATACATCTAACATGCACCCACTGCACAGCACTGTATCCTCCCTGTACTGTACCACTCAAAGCCACACATACACCCAGCACATTCATTTAACATGCAAGCACTACACAGTGCTACATTCTTCATATATTGTATCACTCATAGGCACACATACACACTGCACATACCGTTAACATGCACACATTGCCCAGCACTACATCCTTCATATACCATATCACTCACAGGCACACTTACACCCAACGCATGCATTCAACATGCATGCACTGCACAGTACTGCCATTCAATCAATCGATCAAAGGCTTTATAAAGTGCAGGGCCACTCGTAGAGTGTCCAGGCACTAGGCAGACTAGATGCCGGCTGAAACAAGAGCTCGTCATCAGCACAGCTCCACTGTGCCTCAAAACGAGCTGAGCTCGTCATGAGCAGGGAAGGGGTTAATAGGCAGCCAAGGCAGCCCCTTAAGATGTTGGCGAATATGCGCCAATCTGGGGACTTTTAGTAGTAGTCGAGCAGCAGAGGTTTGCACCAGCCGAAGTCTCTTCAGTTAATGGGCATGAGAGAGTTAGACTAATCAAGTTGAGTGGTAATGAGGGCATGAATGACCATCTTCTGAGCCTGTGCCAGGAGTAAATGTAACAATTTCTTAGTTGACTGTAAAAGTCCAAAACAGGAACCGGTAACCTTAGCGCCAAAAGAAGTTTGACTGTCAAATTTAACCCTCAGATTGCACACTGACATGACTAGGCCCAGTGAAGGAGGACTATGATCAGGCCAACAATCACTGTCGCAGAAAGGGGTAGAGAGCCAAATAGCAAGATCTCTGTTTTACTGGTCTTACACTGGAGATTACGGTGCTGGATGCATTGGGTAACAGCAGTCAAGCAGGACTTGAGCTTGCTGTAAGCAATAGTAGCGTTATTATACAGAGTTAGAAGGATCTGCATATCATCAGCATAAGACACAATCTGAATGTCTAAAGACTCTACCAATGAAGCCACTGGGGGTCATATATACATTAAAAAGCATAGGTCTCAACGCAGAACCCTGAGGAACTCCCAAAAAATAATGGTTTGGGGTCAGAGGCATAAGCTGACATCCACACTGATTGACTTCTGTCTATCAAAAAAGAGCAGATCCAGGCTAAGGCCGATCTCCCATTGCCTATATTTTCCAGATTAGAAGAGTAGTGTTGTACTGTATCAAAGGCCACGGATAGGTCCAACAATATCAACGCGACCTGTTTTCCTTGGTTCACAGCCGGCTTGATGGAGTCAGTGACCTCCACTAAAGTGGATTTTGTGCTGAAGTGGCGGCGGGAGCCAGACTGGGACGGGTGAAGGAGCAGGCACTGTTCTAGGAAGATAAACAATTGGCCTTAGATTAACCTCTCCAGTATCTTAGAGAAGGCAGGCAATAAGGAAATAGGCCTGAAATTGCTCAATATCGATGTAGCTACAGATAGCTTTTTTAATAAAGTTATTAGTTAAGCATGCTTCCAGCAGATAGGAACAGTTACTGAATGAATGGAGCTATGTAGAAGAAGGTTTGAGATACGATTGATGGCATTCAGCCTAGCAATCAGGATACGGGGAGGACAGAGGTCATCTGGAGAGCCAGACTTACAAGATTTCAGGCCCTGTTCAGACTCCTCCAACCAAATGGTGGCAAACTC
This sequence comes from Lissotriton vulgaris, assembly GCF_964263255.1. Classification (NCBI taxonomy): domain Eukaryota; kingdom Metazoa; phylum Chordata; class Amphibia; order Caudata; family Salamandridae; genus Lissotriton; species Lissotriton vulgaris. The sequence continues at coordinate 315,532,546 of NC_141695.1, forward strand.
AGAGAAGAGAGCAAGAAGAGGTTTTGTATTGTACCAATCCCAGGAAACAAATACTCCCAGTGCAGATACACCAATCAGCACACACACATACACCCAGTACCGCACTACACACCAAACCAATGTAGGCCAAGGGATGAGCTAAGCACACCGCAGAGGAACTTCAAAATCAGGGTGCAAGTAAGCCTCACTCCAGTGACACTGGTTAAAACAAACCTGTTCACTCCTACTGATCACTACACTTTATGCTGCAACCACTGCACTTGTGCTGCTTAACTCCTGGTGAAGGCAGTAACCTTACACCACTATAGGGTTAGCTCTTTGATTGCCCCTCCCAGTCCCACAGTTCTGCAGTCTGTGAGACAGGCTAATGTCATGCCGCACACACATGATCAGTGTTTGCCGATGACAACAAAAATCAGCATTAGGGATCCAGACATCAGTACTGTTGGGCACTCAGTGCAGGGGTGTGAGTCATTTATCATGCAGAGGACTTTTCTGTTCCAACAAATTTTCTGCTATTTCATGTTGTCCTCCTTCCTTAAAGCTTTTGCATAATATTTTGATCTTGAAACCTGGTGCCACGTTCTTACCAAATGTGAATTCAAAGCGAAACATCTTAGGAGATCATCCTTTCTGTTTTTATTTCCCTCTCCTCAAAAAAGACAGGTTGCTGAGTTTGTTGGATGTTAAGCATGTAGTGTCCTCCTCAACCCAGGAACATTTAGCAGACCACGCCAGACATGGAGCTCTGGTTTGCATGTCTTTAATATTCAGCATGCAACTGTTAACTGAACACACTGTGTCACAAACTTTATTAACCACACCCAGACACACCCAACTGATTACAAAATACTTGGAAGGATTCTGTTGAGAGTCACTAGAGTCTTCATGCACATAAACACAGTACACAACATCTGCCCCTTTGTTAAATAAAAAAATGAACAAATATATACACATTGCAATTCATCCATGAGTCATCGAGATGCTCGGATCAGCCTTCCAGATCTAGTTATATGAGATAGAGGAGGGGCGTCCTCATCTTGCATTTCTAGAGATCAGATGCTTGATTGGAGCACAAAGTCATACTTGCCTTACTTGCGTGGTCTAGAGCTGATGATCATTGAGGCAAAGGCTTAAAGTGTTATGAGTCTCTGGTTATCAACTTTCCAGGTTGTTGGATAGTTGCCATATGTCTTTTGCTCACCACAACTCTCAGTGGTTTAGCATCAAAAAGAGTGTGCATCTTGCGTGTCCACTTTTGCTTAACAAGAACCGTGTCTCAAGCGCTTCGATGCTTGTCAGCATAGGCTTTCATTTTGCATTAGTGAGAAGTGTCAGTGACATGAATTCTGCCAGGGTCTAGTGGTACATTGAGGTATCTTCATCCAAGGAGCACTCCTAAAAAGCAAGGTGGCAGGACTTTGTGCTGTTGTGGGATGAGGAGTGGGATGGTATGCACAAAGGGCTGGGTGTGGGCACAGAGAAGACTCAAGGTCGATGTCTTCGGGTGCAGCCCATTGAACCAACCTTTTTAAAGTACTCATAAATCGTTCAACAATGCCATAGCCCTGTGGCCAGAGAGATGTACTTTTCTGATGTTTGATGTTTAAACGATTAAGAAAGTCTGTGAACTCTCTGCTATTGAAGGATGGACCATTGTCAGATTTGAGAAGAGAGGGACCACCCCATGTTATGAAAATGTCATCCAGTCATGCAATGACTTTATCATGGGTGGTTGATGATAAGTCTTCCACTAGGGGAAAACATGAGTACTCATCGACAACTACTATGAGAAGATATCCGTTGTTGAGATATCTGAAGAAATCAACAGCAATCCTCTCCCAAGCTTGCTTAGGTAGCTCAGACATGTTCAGTGAGTGCTGGGTCATTTTGGAAGAGAGACAGTTTCACGGATGACAAGCTTTAAGGTCCCTTTTAACTTGTTCATCAAGACACTGTAACCACACTTGATCTAACATCATGCATAAGAGGTTGAGTATTCTTCCTTCATGATTGTGTTGTAATGATTTCCTTGAGCTCAAGCATGTCTTTGTCAGTATTTGTAGTTGCAGGATTTATTCAGTAGAAAGAGCTGCAGGCACACTTGACTTTACTTTGAAATTAATGTAGGCCTCAGCCGCTTTGGACGTTGCTCTATGACGCTGTTGCGTCACATGTGACAATTAGCTGCAGGGTTTTGATCTTTCCCCGGTTTGTGCACAATAGTGTAATCATACTTCTGCAGACACAACCCCTACCTCTCGATGCAAGGGGGTATCTTGGCTTTTGGACTTCCGAGAATAGTGAGTAACGTTTGATGATCTGTGACAAGTGGAAAATGGTGTGCGTACAGAAACACATGGAAGTGTTCACATGCCCATACTACAGCTAAGCTTTCTTTCTCTGGTTGAGATAACCATGTTCAGTCAAAGATAGACTCCTGCTAGCATAGACCACAATGTGTCTCTGAGCATTGGGGTGTCCATTATGTTGGACAAGTATCGCTCCCAAATCCACAGGGCTTGCATCCAACACAATTTCTGTATGCAATTTTGGATCAAAGTAAGCCATTTCAGTTGCATTTCCAATTGCATGTTTTTTGTTCTTGATACTTTGGTGACGTTCAGATGACTATTGAAACAGAACATCTTGATTTGTTAGTTCTTTTAGAGGAGCACTCACATTGGCAAAGCCAAACATATACCTGGATCACTAGCTTGTCATGCCCAAGAAGGATCGCAGCATGGTCACATCTTCCGGCGGACAAGTAGATGACACTGCTTGTACCTTTTCGGGTCAGGAGTCATCCTCTATTCAGAGAAAATATGTCCAAAGAGTTTCAGTCTGTTTTGTAAAATTCACACTTCTCAGCATTCAGTAGGGGTACTGCATCATCAAGCAGACAACATGCTTGTGTGACTGCTTTGCCATATGCCTTTCATGTAGCCCCAAACACCAGTATCTCATCACTGTAGTAAAAGCATGTTTGACAGGCTGAATCACTCAACAAATGACATCTTGAAAGATTCATGCAGCTGTTGACCCACCAAAACGAAGTCTTTTATATCCAAAAAAACAATATGCTTTGAAAAAGTAGTCATGTACCTACAGTTTCTTCCAGTTCAAGTTGATGGTAACCTCTGTTCAGATTAAGGCGGGAGAAGACTTTGGCACCATTTAGCTATGTGATCATTTGGTCCTTCTTTTCAGACTTCTGTTTTTACTTGCAAGTGATCAATCCTACATGCACATGTCGATCTGTGACTGACATCAGCATCGTACATCACTTTTCCTCATTGTCACTCAATGATGACATCAATAAACCATTGAATGATGAATTTGATAATGATCGACTTTGTTTAGTTTCCACTTGCCTTAGTCAATGCTGCTTTTTTGTCTTGTGGGATTGGCTAGAATGCTTCAGGAACTCTCTGGGATCCATCTTCTTGTCTCTTCGTGATGCACTTAGTTTCTCTTTTGCTTTGCAGACCGTTATGAAATGGTTTTCCTTCCTGCAATGGTGAGACATTTACCTTTGTGCTAAAAAGAGAATCCGCATCCAAAAGACAATTTATTTTCCTTTATAGCAACACTTGGTGGGCCTCTTCCTTGTGTTTCTGCTTACTTTTCATGCTCAATGTTTATTCGTTTTGAGTTGTTCCCACTTCCCATATCAGGAGGCTTATCGATCAGCACTTTCCTCCACTCTTGCAACCATGAGCACTTTCTCCAAACTAAGCGTGTCAGCCTGCATTGTCGGAATGTGTCAGAGAGAAAACAACAATAATTCTAAGACGCATGGTTTCATCATTAAATTCATCGAATTTGCAGTGCTTTATAAAGCGTATCAAGTCTCTCAACAACCTTATCCATAGTCTCACCAGGTTGCTGTCTTGCTTGGTGAAAATTGACTTTTCATAGTCAATGTTCGGCATTGGATTGAACTTGACTCTGAAATACTACCTTAATATTACCGTAAGATGTTTCCTCAGCTTCTGTTATTTTCATTATCGCTTCTTTTGCTCCATCACCTGGAACGTTCTTTAAGTATGTGATGATCTTTTTGTCATCTGTTTCTTTTAGAGAATCGATGAAATCATCAACTATTTCAATCTATGTAGTACATCTGGCTCCAATATTGTGCTTTTAGCACTATCAAATGGAAGTGGCGGTTTCAGGAAAACTGAAGTGTCATAGCCAGTTCTGGGTCTCACTGACCTTGATAGTAGGGCCCTCTCCAGCGCCATCTGCTGTCCAGTTGAATCGGCTCCATTCATTCCATCTCTAAGCCCCAGCCGCATGCTTGCATCAGTGTTGTCATGGCCGATCTTATGTTGTTTGGCCTCTTTTTCATCTTTGGTGGTAAGTAGCTGTTTTGTCTTGTGTACATGTTCATCACCATTCTCAACATTCGGGATCATACCTGATTTTTACTGTTGCTAGCATTAATTGGCACCTGGATGCTGCTGCTATTAGCGCGCATGTGCACCTTGCAATCGCGGACTTCTCTTCTTCTCTGTACCTGGCTGTCGCTGCCTTTTGTGCGATCATACTGTATCTATGCTGGCCCTGTGTTATGTTGTGGTACATATATTAGTAAACGCTATAGGGCCCCTGCCTAATTGGAAAAACCCTAGCAGGGAATAACAAATGTTTTGAAAATAAGAAAACAGCACCAGGTTTCGTGCATACTTATAAAAAACAGCCAAACGTTGTTCACTTATGAATATACCATAGGAAAAAAAAGTTGTAGAAAAATATTCTTTTTATTAAATTCTTTTTTTTGTATATATTTGTCCTCTTTTTTAAAAATAATTATACATCTCTTTCTATCTTTTCTTTGATAATCAATTTCATTTGTATTTTTTTATCAATTATTGGTTTTCATTCCATATTACATATGCATGATTTCCTCACATGGATAGATAAAAATACAAAAGCAAAGTTACAATCACACTGATAATATACAGAACCGATTTATCCAATCAACGCGTTTCGGCGAATGCCTTCCTCAGGAATTCTGTATAGTCTTAATTAATATCTATGAAACAAGAAAATGTATACATTAATTTTTCTAAAGTGACAACGTTTTAAAGATTACCAATTATACAATTTCTAAATTTATACCAGGGACATCTAGAACGCAGAGTGGATAGAACTATTGTTACATTTAGGTCAGAACTTGCTACATAAGACATATAAATAATACTTTCTGTATGTCTGTTTTCTCACCGAAACGCGTTGATTGGATAAATCGGTTCTGTATATTATCAGTGTGATTGTAACTTTGCTTTTGTATTTTTATCTATCCATGTGATGCAATCATGCATATGCAATATGGAATGAAAACCAATAATTGATCAAAAATACAAATGAAATTGATTATCAAAGAAAAGATAGAAAGAGATGTATATATTTTTTTAAAAAGAGGACAAAATATATACAAAAAAAAGAATTTAATAAAAAGAATATTTTTCTACAACTTTTTTGTCCTAAGGTATATTCATAAGTGAACAACGTTTGGCTGTTTTTTATATGTATGCACAAAACCTGGTGCTGTTTTCTTATTTTCAAAAAATTATGTTGTGGTACAGTTCCTCTTCCTTCGGCCTTACCAACAGGTTCTGGGCTGATTGTGACTGACCTTTCCGTGGGGACTTCAATTTCTACAGAAGCCTTGTACTGGCTGGAGTGGTACTTTGTTCACATAAGCCAACTTTCAACTGCTTCACTTCGACTGAGGTGCACGTGGCACACACAAGCATTTTGCTGGACCTCAGCAAACTTTCAGGGAGAGCACTCTTGTTTCTTCGGGTTACAAATCCCCTATCGCGTCACAAGTTATAGCGTCTTCCCCAGCCCACGAGCATGCCACACACGGAGCTCTGGTTTGCACATCTTTATTCTTCAGCATGCAACCATTAACTGAATGCACTGTGTCAAAAACTTTATTAACTACACGAGCCAACCTGTTATGTTATACTTGTAAGGAGCCTGTCGAGCGCCACTAAAATCTTCATGCACATAAACACAGGACACAACAAAGCGTGCTCCATCTATTTATCTTAACAGATCCAGCAAATTCAAATTAAAAGTCTCTGTGTTACCTTTGGCCTTTCTGGGAAAGGTAAAAAGGTTTCCAAAATAACTTTGAATAGATGGAGTAAGGAAACCGCATTGTTTGCTTATTCAATTTGGAAGAATCTGCAATCACCGGGCAAGGTGTAACGAGCTTCCACTAGGAATGTTGCTGATCTGTGGGCAGAATTTTAGGGTTTCTCATTGAAAAAAATTTACAGGTCTGGTACCTCAGCCTCAGAAAAATTACTTTTATAAACTTTACAGACTTCAGAATGTACAGAACAACTTTGGTTTTGCAGTGTTTCCATCTTATGGTAAACAGCAAGACCATGATTTTCAAGTCTTCTTGTATTATAGTGGATTTTGATCAATATGTGCAATTAAATCACTTGTTGCATTATTTTGTTGATCATGTTTTGATTTTTGTCAAATACCTTTATTGCTTGAGTGAGGGTGGTAGAGTGAGGGCTGTAGAGTGGTAGAGTGAGGGCGGTGGAGTAGTAGAGAGAGGGCCGTAGAGTGGTAGAGTGAGGGCGGTAGAGTGATAGAGTGAGGGCGGTAGAGTGGTAGAGTGAGGGCAGTAGAGTGAGGGCGTTTGAGTGAGGGCGGTAGAGTGGTACAGTGAGGGCGGTAGAGTGAGGGCGGTAGAGCGGTTGAGTGAGGGCGGTAGAGTGAGGGCAGTAGAGAGGTAGAGTGAGTGCGGTAGAGTGGTAGAGTGAGCACGGTAGAGTGGGGGCAGTAGAGTGGAAGAGTGAGGGTGGTAGAGTGAGGGCGGTAGAGTGGTAGAGTGAGGGCGGTAGAGTGAGGGTGGTAGAGTGAGGGCAGTAGAGCGGTAGAGTGAGGGCGGTAGAGTGGTAGAGTGAGGGCTGTAGAGTGGTAGAGTGAGGGCGGTAGAGTGAGGGCGGTAGAGTGGTAGAGTGAGGGCGGTAGAGTGGTAGAGTGAGGGCGGTGGAGTGAGGGCTGTAGAGTGGTAGAGTGAGAGCGGTAGAGTGAGGGTGGTAGAGTGAGGGCTGTAGAGCGGTAGAGTGAGGGCGGTAGAGTGAGGGTGGTAGAGAGGTAGAGTGAGGGCGGTAGAGTGGTAGAGTGAGGGCGGTAGAGTGGTAGAGTGAGGCGGTAGAGTGGTAGATTGAGGGCGGTAGAGTGAGGGCGGTGGAGTGGTAGAGTGATGGCGGTAGAGTGAGGGAGGTTGAGTGAGGGCGGTAGAGTGGTAGAGTGAGGGCGGTAAAGTGAGGGCGGTAGAGTGGTAGAGTGAGGGCGATAGAGTGGTAGATTGGGGGCGGTAGAGTGAGGGCAGTAGAGTGGTAGAGTGATGATGGTAGAGTGGTAGAGTGAGGGCGGTAGAGTGGTAGAGTGAGGGCGGTAGAGTGGTAGAGTGAGGGCAGTAGAGCGGTAGAGTGAGAGCGGTAGAGTGAGGGCAGTTGAGTGAGGGCGGTAGAGTGGTAGAGTGAGGGTGGTAGAGTGGTAGAGTGAGGGCGGTAGAGTGAGGGCGGTAGAGTGGTAGAGTGAGGGCGGTAGAGTGGTAGATTGAGGGCGGTAGAGTAAGGGCGGTAGAGTGGTAGAGTGATGGCGGTAGAGTGGTAGAGTGAGGGAGGTGGAGTGGTAGAGTGAGGGCGGTAGAGTGAGGGCGGTAGAGTGGTAGAGTGAGGGCGGTAGAGTGAGGGCGCTAGAGTGGTAGAGTGAGAGTGGTAGAGTGAGGGCGGTAGAGTGAGGGCGGTAGAGTGGTAGAGTGAGGGCGGTAGAGTGGTAGAGTGAGGGCGGTAGGGTGGTAGAGTGAGGGCGGTAGAGTGGTAGAGTGAGGGCGGTAGAGTGAGGGCGTTAGAGTTATGTTATGTTATATGGGAATTTATAGCGCGCGCAACTACTCTTGAGTATCCTGTCGCGATGCAGTCTCAGACAAGTGGCTAGGTAGAAGACTAATAGGCCTGCGTGAAAAGGTGCGTTTTGAGAAGCTTCTTGAAGCATCTGAGATTCTGGGTGTGGCGCAGCACAGTGGGAAGGGCATTCCAGAGACTGGCTACTTTAACTGAGAAAGACTGGCCACCCATCCTGGCCCGACGAAAACGTGGGGCGGCCATCAGACGATGTGCCGCCGACCTTAGAGTTCGTCGGGGAGTGTAGAAGGCCACTCTCTTCCTGATATAAGGGGGGCCCAAGTCGTGTAGTGCTCTATGTGCTACAACAAGAGCTTTAAATTGTACCCGCTGAGTCACTGGCAGCCAATGAAGAGCACTCATTTGTGGTCTAATACTAGATCTCTTGGAGATGCCCAGCAGGAGTCTGGTCGATGCATTCTGAATTAGTTGTAATTTGTTCACCATGTATGCTGGGATGCCAAGAAAGAGTGCGTTGGCATAGTCTAGCCGTGATAGATTGAGCGCCCGAGCAACCATCTCCTTGGCCCGCTGGAGGAGCATGGGGAAAAATCTGCTTAAGGATTTGAGAGTCCCAAAGCATACACCCGTTAGCCTCTTGATATGTTCCGCAAACCTAAGGTCATTGTCAAACCAGATTCCTAGGTTCTTGGCCGGGCCACCCTCAGATAAAGGGCGGTGGTAGAGTGAGGGCGGTAGAGTGGTAGAGTGAGGGCAGTACAGTGGTAGAGTGAGGGCGGTAGGGTGAGGGTGGTAGAGTGAGAGTGGTAGAGTGAGGGCAGTAGAGTGAGGGCGGTAGAGTGGTAGATTTAACAGAAGTGACACTTTTGCAAAGTTTCAGAGGGGTTGGGACCATGCAGTGGTGGTAAACAGAGCTCCAGTGAGGCAGGGCGATACATGTGAGGAGCGTAGAACTGGGGTGCGATGTTGGGCACCGGTTGAAGCTGAGCAGCAAAAGAGTTGACAAAAGAATGCATGTGCCATGAGTGCTGGGAGGGTGGCTGGGCAACCATGCCAGCATTCCGATTCACGAGCGGATGGTCCTGTTTATGACCTGCGGTAGAGTGGTAGAGTGAGGGCAGTAGAGTGAGGGCGGTAGAGTGGTAGAGTGAGGGCGGTAGAGTGAGGGCGGTAGAGTAGTAGAGTGAGGGCGTAGAGTGAGGGTGTGAGGGCGGTAGAGTGGTACAGTGAGGGCGGTAGAGTGAGGGCTGTAGAGTGGTAGAGTGAGGGCGGTAGAGTGAGGGCGGTAGAGCGGTAGAGTGAGGGCGGTAGAGTAGTAGAGTGAGGGCGTAGAGTGAGGGTGTGAGGGCGGTAGAGTGGTACAGTGAGGGCGGTAGAGTGAGGGCTGTAGAGTGGTAGAGTGAGGACGGTAGAGCGGTAGAGTGAGGGCGGTAGAGTGGTAGAGTGAGGGCGGTAGAGTGGTAGAGTGAGGGCAGTCGAGTGAGGGCGGTAGAGTGAGCACAGTAGGGTGAGAGCGATAGAGTGGTAGAGTGAGGGCTGTAGAGCGGTAGAGTGAGGGCTGTAGAGTGGTAGAGTGAGGGCATTAGAGTGGTAGAGTGAGGGCGGTAGAGTGGAACAGTGAGAGCGGTAGAGTAAGGAAAGTAGAGTTGTAGAGTGAGGGCGGTAGAGTGGTAGATCTAACAGCAGTGACACTTTTGCAAAGTTTCAGAGGGGTTGGGGGCATGCAGTGGTGGTAAACAGAGCTCCGGTGGGGCAGGGCGATACATGTAAGGAGCGTAAAACTGGGGTGCAATGTTGGGCACCGGTTGAAGCTGAGCAGCAAAAGAGACAACAAAAGAATGCATGTGCCACGAGTGCTGGAAGGGGGGCTGGATAACCATGCCAGCATTCCGATTCACGAGCAGATGGTCCTGTTTATGACCTGCGGAGCACGTGAAGTGGCTGGTGGCAAATGGAATCAAAGCGGCCACGGTCACTTTGATGCTCTTGTCTTGTCTTGCTTTGTGGGAGGGGTAGGTGGAGCGAATTCCTGTGCGCGCGCCTGGCTCACATGAACTGTACGCGATCGGCAGTGGGCAGACTTTTTAGGTCTCCTTACTATAAATCTCGCCTGCCATCCCTTTGGGATGGAATAGACGAGACCTAGAAAGAATTAATACAAAATTGTCATTCTTGTTTTTTTTGCATTTTGTTCCAATGCTTTAAGTGGAAATATAGAGGTGCTGGTATTCACTTTCTAGAGTACTCTCTCCCATTAAATGTATTACATTTACAACAGATTCTGTAACTGGGCAACCAGGTTTGAGTCTAGGCATTGGCTGAACAGGTTGAGATTTTGTGCAAAACTCTCAAAATCTGTGCCTGATGAAGATGAATGAGAACTTGTGGCGCAGATCGATGTTGTACATTGACCACAGTACAGTGATCTATGATTTTCCTCACCATGCCCTTCCAGTTTGGATTCAGCTATATGCAAATCACTCTTGATCCTGCACCCAACGGGAACAGTCCGCCTGAACTGCCAGGCCAGGTCCTCTCTAGACTGGAACCAAGCATCCTAGGACCGGTTTCCGGGTATGAGCCCTTATCAGGCCGAAAAGTTTGACTCCAGTGACATGGAGAGGACCCACGTCTGGGCATACCCGACCCACTCGGGTGACAAATGCAAACAACAATTGATGGACAGAATGCAGAACAATGTTGCACATTCACCCCAGTACAGAGATCTGGGCCTTAAGCCATCGTTTTTTTGCTCACCCTGCCATTCCAGTTTGGACCCAGCCATATGCAAATCAGCCTTGACCCTGCGCCCAATGGGAACAGTCGAGCCCGAACTGCCATGCCAGGTCCTCCCTGGACCGGAAACAAGCATCCCAGGACCATGCAGTTTCGGGTCTTCTTTTCAAATTAAAGAAGTGCTGATACGCTGTACCGGACAGTACCTGTCCATTTAAATAACTGTTTAATAATCATTCTGAAACTATTAAGACAGCACTCCATCACTTTTAACTCATTTCTTCATGTGCTTATTGTTGTATGTTTTTAGAAGGTATAATAATCGGACTTCGCTGATTTTACAGAGATTTTTGACGGGTTGACCTGAAAAATAAAGGCCAGGTTAGTAATAACCCATGTGTATGGCAACAGGCCCCTCCCCTCATTCCTTGTGATCCGACGACCTTATCGAGCCCCAGGCTCTTCAAGATGGCCGGCCTTGCTGTTAGTCCGTTTTCTATCTCTATGATACTATCTATACAGGACCTTCCATTAAGTCACGGATTTGGGTGATAACTTGCCTGTGCTGTAAAACCATCAGTGTCAATCATCCTCCTCTTTTTGCATTATTGTCCTTTTGCCCCGCCTTCTTTGGCACTCACACCTTAACTCCGCCCCCCTGCCCTGGGCAAACTTTAGTCCCTCCTTGGTCTAAGCTCCGCCTCCACCCGGCCGGCTCCAGCAGAACTTTCAGACTCCGCAGAGCCGACACTCTGCTGCAGAACTCGGGGAGGGGAGGAGGAAGGACCGGCGCCGGGCTGGGGACCGAGCAAGGAAGAATCTGGTGAGGAGGTAGATCTACCCCACGGTGCGAGAGCGGGAAACTCGGTCCTGTCCATCCTAGGAGTGAACAGAGATCCACCGGGTGAGGACTGTTTTACCCAGGTGCAGCGGGCATCCGGGTACAGAGGGGCATCCAAGAAGGTCAGGTCCCAGGGTGCTATCAAGAGACAAATTCCTGCAGCTTGTCACTTGAGGGTCTTTTGCAGAATGCACTGCTGACGCTCCAGTTAGAGTTTTACTTATTTTTCAACTCAATAAGGATGAAAGGGTGAGCCAGCCTTTCCAAGATTCGAGCCCGTACTGGCTGCTGCCCTGATGGCGCCGCCCATTGAAACAAGAAATGCCGCTCAACTCTGGGCAGACGCTCGCTGTGTTCTTTTCACTTAAGAGGGCCGAAGCCTCAGGCTGGAGGTGTGTATATGTGCAAGGAAATTCCCGGGGAATTCCCTAATGGGGCAGAGGAGGGGTCCATGTAACTCCCATTCCATCTCACCCTTTGGATGTGCCCACAGGGACGGCACGGCATGCGTCCAAGAATACAGAACTGGGGATCTGCTCTGGGAGAGAGGAAGCAGGCTGGAGATTTACCGGAATGTTCTGTGATAGTGGAAGGGATCTATCTAGGTATGGGAAAGGATCCTCCGCATCAAAGCAGCATATGTAGTGGACTTGAATGGATGCGTCACCAGGGGGCAGGGTTGAGCCAGCAAATATGCAGTCCATGGATAAACCTGCTCAGGGGTTTGCAGCAGATATAAAGGAATTGGGCAAACCTTAAGTAGCACATAAACGGAGCACCATCCACTGGATCCAAATGGGTAAAGAGTCATAAACTAAATCTTTGAAGGGGATTGTGGGAGGAGAATATGAATCGTGACAGGTGATGGACACTGAAGATTCTCTAAGGCAGCATGGGCCCCAAAGTTAATATTCAATAGGTTCCTCCTAAGATAGACCACAGTGAGAATCCCAAAAGCTATAGGAGAGGGATACAGAATTTTAGGACTGGAGCAAGGTATCCTGGATCACTTCCAAGGGCTGGATTGGGAATCCCAAAATCTGACAAAAGGAAGCGGATCCACCGAAGCCAAGACAGAGGATCTATTGGGGAAGCCACTCTTAATATGCTGTTTCTTTCATATTGCATCCTCAGATCCCTGTCTGGATTGGCTTTTCGTTCTGTTTGTGGTAGGCTGATTCTTTGGAAGACCGTGATGTGTGACTGCTTCAGGAGAACCTTGTTTTTTCAGCCAAATCCCTAGGAGGAAAGTGTGGATTCCAGTGCTGGAAAGGCGCATCTCTGCTAAAGAAAAAACCTTTTCATTTGGGAAATAGAAACAAATCTCTCCAAGGAAAGATTGGATTTTAAACAAAAGAGGGAGTTTGTACAAGAAAAGAGCAGCTTCCTGATGTGGATCCTAGCTTGAAAAGGGTAAGAGATTATGAGGGAGCACAACATTTCAGCAGTCCTGAATGTCTTTTCGCCCTTGACTAATTACTGCGTGCATGTATTTATGAACTGAAATGTATTATGTGGCACTGACTAAACTTTTTAGATTGTTTTTATGTGCTATGCTCTTTTGTCCAGACTCTGTTGCCTCATTTCCGTTTTGTTTAGATTGACTATGTGCTTAGATCAGATGAGATCGCTTTAAGCAATTATCGTATGCAGTACACAGCTATAGCCGATGTGTGAAGTCAGTGGCTGCATAGTCAGCTTAAAATGGGCTTTCGGCATGTTTGTAATCAAGTTGTGTTGTGGCTGGAAAAATTTTCCACAAACCGCAACCTAGGGTGCTCGGTCACCCAATTCTAAAGTTGAAAATTTCACTCGCCTAAAGTATTAGCAATAACTTCCCAAGTTTTGGGAATGACCCCTGAAAGAGAAAATATTCTAAAATTGTGTCTTCTGCTGTAGCAACTTTAAGGCCTGATTTTGAGTTTGGCGGACAGGGTACTCAGATAAGGTGGATGGAGTAAAGGCTTTATTTTTCTGTCTGTTACCGCTTGGAAAATACCGGCTGTAAGTGACAGGAAAAAAAATAATGACCCCCACACCTGTGGGGAAAAACTCCCCGGATTTGGGGCCATTCATTTTTTTTATTTTTCAGCAACAATCTCCAACTTTGGGAGTTTATTTTTATATGCCGTCCATCAAATTTCAAATACAGTGACTGGATCCCTGTCAGACTGGTGATCAAAGATGCATGTCCTCTGCCATCCCGACAGAGACCCCGCTGTCTGCCAAACTCTCAATCAGGCTGTTAGATCTAGCCAAGTCTATTTCTACCAGTGTTAAAAGAAAGCTGCAAACCTTAAATATCCAGCTACTATCTCACTAGAACACATCTGCACACTAGCTTGAAGGTGCCTTCTATATGTAGTATATTTCAATCAATCAATCAAAGACATTTATATCGCGCACTACTCACCCATAGGGTCTCAAGGCGCTGGGGGGGTCCGCTACTGCTCGAACAGCCAGGTCTTGAGCAGCTTCCTGAAGGCGAGGTGGTCTTGGGTCAGGCGGAGGGGGGTCGGGAGGGAGTTCCAGGTCTTGGCGGCGAGGTAGGAGAAGGACCTTCCTCCTGTTGTAGCTCTTCGGATGTGGGGGACGGCGGCGAGGGCGTGGCTGGTCGATCGGAGCTGGCGTGTAGAAGTTGATGTGGTTGTTGAGGTATCTCGGGCCTTGGTTGTGTAGGGCTTTGTGTGCGCGGGTGAGGAGACGGAAGATGATTCTCTTGTTGACCGGGAGCCAGTGCAGATCTCTCAGATGTCCGGAGATGTGGCTGTGTCGGGGGATGTTGAGGATGAGTCTGGCTGAGGCGTTCTGGATTCGCTGGAGTCTCTTCTGGAGCTTGGCGGTGGTTCCGGCGTAGAGGGCGTTGCCGTAGTCCAGTCGGCTGGTGACGAGGGCCTGGGTGACCGTCTTCCTGGTCTCGGTGGAGATCCACCGGAAGATCTTACGTAGCATGCGCAGGATATTGAAGCAGGACGAGGAGACTGCGTTGACTTGTCTGGTCATGGAGAGGGAGGAGTCCAGGATGAAGCCCAGGTTGCGTTCGTGGTCTGTTGGTTTGGGTGCGGTGCCCAGGGCGGGGGGCCACCAGGAGTCGTCCCAGGCGGAGGGCGAGGAGCCCAGGATGAGAACTTCCGTCTTGTCTGAGTTCAGTTTCAGGCGGCTGGTCATCATCCACTCGGCTACGTCTTGCATCCCTTCGTGAAGGTTGGTTCTGGCGGTGGTGGGGTCGTTGGTGAGGGAGAGGATCAGCTGTGTTTCCAGATAGTACTCCCTGGAGCATAAAGTCTTTAGGCCGGCAAGAGCCTGACCGTATAATTTTTTGACACAGCTGTCGTCTTGCTCATCGTTCACTTTATAAAAATCAACACTTCTCAAATTTAAGACTTGGGTAATATTCCTAGCAGCTCATCTTCTATCAATGTCTCAGTTCATAAGTGTACTGAATCTGTCAATTTTCTGCTAAGCAGATTTCCCTTGACTCATGGATACATCTCACCACCGATTGTTCACCTTATGAACACCTCTGTGAGCTTCTGACTAGTTGGGAAGAACTTTTCCCCAGCAGTAGCTGTACAGCACTTCCAGGTGGTACTATGCAGCTCGACCTGCAACTCTGTACATTGAACATGACAATACCTGTGCGCTGACATCCGTTCCTGTTTTTGACACCACCTCAACGTGGTCTTTTGCTTTCTCTCAGTGCTTTACTAACACAAGTTCCTTAAATTCAACAGCAATTAGACTAGACTAGAACGAATGCTCTACCAAGGTTTTCCCTCAAAAAATATAAAAAGTGCCATAAGGAGATCTCTTTTTCCTCATAAACACTCCCCAGTACTATTTGAATACACAGCTCAGTTCTCCAATGCCGCGCCAGGCTTTTACTTGTCCTTGGAGCTGACTCTAAAGTTGCAGAAGATCTAACTAGAATTCCCTGTTCCAGTATCCACCCTCACACAGGTCGAGTTCTTCTGTCTGGCCATGCTGGCTTTTTTCTTTACTGAACCATGAGGGCCACTCTTCAAGGGCAGACAAGCACCTTTGGGCGTCCTGACTCCAGCAATGACCCCAATGCTTCCTGCCTGTGCACCTTTACCCACGCCAACCTAGGTGTCTGGAAAGAAAGCTTTGACCATGGCATTATTCTACTACCCATTTGACGCAACACAAAGCTCTGCTCCCAGGGCCGGTCAGGTAACTGCGCTTGAAGTCATCCTTGGCACCTCACTCAAAGCAGTGGATATTATCCAGGTGGCAAATGGGAAGGTTGAAGCTTGCACTTATTAACAACCTCCTGCCTGGACACAGAACTTTGCCTTGGTGGAGGAGTTGTTTGGATTTAAATCTGATGCCATAAACATGCCAAATAGGGTTTATGGTCACGTGAAAGATGATAACTGAGGCGTACAGTCTGATTCCACTCTCTTACACAGGTTCGTGCCTACATCATGTCTTAAAGATGCCAGTGGCCTGCCTATCAAACATTGCGATGGAAATCTTGCATACTGCCTCAGCGAGTGACAAGACCTTTCTTCCACGTACTGAGGCTCTGCTGAAACTCATTTTGGCTTCCTGGATAAGCTGTTCTCAGGACAGCAGTCCATAGACACATTTCCATATTGCCCCTCTGGACAGAATCTAAACAGCTGGATGCTATGGCTTGAAGGTTTTTGCTGGACAATCTCATTTGTCCAGTAAATGCCACATGGCCATGCTTACTACGCCGCTCTCTGCGCATTGTGGGAATTGACAAAACTGTCATAAAAGGAGGACATGAGGAAGCTATTCTATCTAGTCAGTATTGGCTTGGAAACAGACCCTGAAATGTGTTTGGATTCTGTAAATATTATTGCTCAGTCCATTTGCCCAGCCTCCCCCCTCTCCCCAGACCACGATACCTGGATGCTTTAGTGGCTTCTCTGGAGATTTCCAGCCCACTTGTACTGCAGAGAAGGGCAACTCCTCCTTCAAACGTTTCTAGAATAGCAGGACACAACCTTCTTACTGGATCTTACCTCCCACCAATGAGGCAGTTCCATCAGCAGTACAGAAGATATTGGGGCTATTCTAGAGCTCAGTAGTCCCAATCAAAGACAACTTCTCAACTAGTCCTGACACCGCAACAAATGTACTGATCCTTTTACGGCAATTGTGCATGAAAGGATTGTCATCATTAAACCAGGTCCAGCCCATACTCTATTGGCTCTGCTGCCTCAAACCCCTCTGACTCCACCCTCTTACAGCATCCTCTTCTGGTGGGGGAGGGTCTCCTATTTTTCCACCAGTTGGGAGATGATCACTATTGACCATTAGTTCATCCAGCCGATTTGAAAGGGCCACACCTTACCCTTCATGCCCTCTAGGGTGTGCTTTCATGCAGACAGATTCATTCTACCCCTTCTTAACAAAGGCGCTATAGATTTGATGCCTCTCAAAGGTAAGGGTATGGGATTCTACTCTACTTGGTCCTCAGGAAGGTCAGCCATTTCGACTTGGTCATTTGGCAGGGCCAGTTCAAAATGCTGTACCTGCGCCATTTCTTGCTGGCCTTCATTTACTGAGAATTAGCTGGCATCCTGTGATCACCAGGGCTTCTACTTTCACTCACTCACAGGTGATTTACTATGGTGTCCCAGCATTGTCAGTTCAGTCTGGCCATTCAGGCTGATGACTATGCCTTTTGTTTTCACAAACGTGCTGGTAGTTGTGGCAGTACCACTCTAAATGTCCACATATTACCATATGTTGGTGCCTGGTTTGTAAAGGTTGTCACCAGTGAAGGAATATCTTCGGTGTGCAATGACTTCCGCACAACTTAGGCTTTATTATCAATGCCCAAAGGTCACACCTCATGCCAGCACAGCGGTATGTAACTGTTACCATGCATCTTTTAGCACGAAATACCATTACCACGCATTTTTTACAACGCAGGACCCTTTACAACGAATACCTTTACAACGCATTACACTACAACGCAGATACTATTACAACGCATACCATTACATCGTAAGTATAGGTAAGTTTATCTTTTTTTAAAAACATTTATTAGGGGTATTGGGTTTGGGTTTTGGGGTACAGGGGTATTTTTAGGTTTCAGGGTTGGGTTTTGGGGTACAGGGGTATTTTTAGGTTTCAGGGCTGGGTTTGGGTTTTGGGGTACAGGGGTATTTTTAGGTTTCAGGGTTGGTTTTGGGTTTTGGGGTACAGGGGTATTTTTAGGTTTCAGGGCTGGGTTTTGGGGTACAGGGGTATTTTTAGGTTTCAGGGTTGGTTTGGGGTTTTGGGGTACAGGGGTATTTTTAGGTTTCAGGGCTGGGTTTGGGTTTTGGGGTACAGGGGTATTTTTAGGTTTCAGGGTTGGTTTTGGGGTACAGGGGTATTTTTAGGGTTCAGGGCTGGGTTTGGGTTTTGGGGTTCTG
This sequence comes from Lissotriton vulgaris, assembly GCF_964263255.1. Classification (NCBI taxonomy): domain Eukaryota; kingdom Metazoa; phylum Chordata; class Amphibia; order Caudata; family Salamandridae; genus Lissotriton; species Lissotriton vulgaris. The sequence continues at coordinate 315,550,455 of NC_141695.1, forward strand.
GGGTATTTTTAGGTTTCAGGGTTGGTTTTGGGGTACAGGGGTATTTTTAGGGTTCAGGGCTGGGTTTGGGTTTTGGGGTACAGGGGTATTTTTATGGTTCAGGGCTGGGTTTGGGTTTTGGGGTACAGGGGTATTTTTAGGGTTCAGGGCTGGGTTTGGGTTTTGGGGTACAGAGGTATTTTTAGGGTTCTGGGCTGGGTTTTGAGGTACAGGGGTATTTTTAGGGTTCAGGGTTTGGGTTTGGGTTTAGGGGTACAGGGGTATTTTTAACATATATATTTACAAATTATTAAATAAAAATTAACATTAATTAACATATTTAATAATTAAAAATTTAATAAATAAAATATGTAAATAATTATTAATTACATTATTTAAAAATATTATAAACTTACCTATACTTACGTTGTAATGGCATGCGTTGTAATAGTATCTGCGTTGTAGTGTAATGCGTTGTAAAGGTATTCATTGTAAAAGGTCCTGCGTTGTAAAAAATGCGTGGTAATGGTATGCGTGCTAAAAGTATGCGTGCTAACATCATATATCCCAGCACAGCGGTTGACCTTTGTAGGAGTGGTGCTGGATGAATCTAAAGGTTTGCTTTTCCTCCTAATCAGAGGATCATGGTAATGTAGATGTTTCTGACTCAAACACAGCTCCTGTTCCTACGTGTCCTACAGCTGTTTGGTCTTTTGCACCCTATTTGTTCCATATGCCTGATGGCAACAAGGGACCACAAGTGGTGCCTGTGATAGCAGTGACTCCAACACGAACTGTACCTTTTGGTTTAGGTGAATATCTTACACCCTGTTTTTCCAGACCTGCACTGGTCCACTGTCATGATGGGTCATCAACGCAGCCCTGCGCTGGCTACTCTAATCACAGACCTGGGCAACATGTTGGCACTTGCCTTTCTATCGTCTGCTTCGGAGTAGCATCTGCACATAAATGTGCTGGAAACACAGAGGCGTTTGTACTTTCTGTCTAAAGAGAGCACCATTAAGATGTACAGACAACACCACCACTGTCCATTACATGAACAGGAAGGGCATTAGTGGGAGGCCATTGACTCTGTGCTGGGTGTTGATATGCTTGTGGCAGTGGGTGCTATGGTGAGTAAGTTTTCCAGAACCGACCCATCCAGCAGGTTCCCTTCACATAAAAAAGGACACACTTAGTCACCTCCTACTGGATGAACCACAGTTAGAACTGACTTTAGCAGATTGGGGTGTCCATCCTAGCATCTCTTTACCACAGATCAGGAAATTTCCTTCCTTTGGCCACAAACGTCCCTCTGAATGGTATCCTGTACACATTATCACTGATTCTGCTTCCATCAAATATCCTCTCAAAGGTGCTGCATGATTGGTCTGAAGTTATCCTGATCGGCAAGATTTGGCAGGAAAGATTTGGTATGCTGATCTCTTGGCAGTCCGCATTTTGCCACCACTTTCCCTCGCGCAGAGAAGACCTACTCAAGCAACTAGCTGGTCAATATTTTCACCCCAGTTCTTAAACGGTGCTGCTGCATACATGGAGATTAAGTGGTGCCAGCTAGAGTCTTTTTATCTCTATGATGAATTTGCTGACATCATCTTCACTGCCAGAAAGCAAAAGTTTTTTTTCTGGTTGCTGGATACAGATTGAGCTGTTGTGTCAGTCAGAAGGCCTGGTGTCCTACAAATCAAACCTTCTGATTTTTGGAATTTGGCGCTGTCTCTTGCACAGCAGGGCTTGACAGTGACTACAGTTAAGAGTTACTTGGCTGTCCTGTCAGTTTTCATATGTTTCCCTGATCAGCCACCATTGTTCAGATCTCCATTGGTGATGTGTTCTCTAAAAGAGACTTTCTAATGTTTGATAATGGTTTTGATCCATTTCATGGTATTGGCGTGCACCCGTGGATGATGGCATCTAACCCGTTGACTATGTAGGGGCACACACTTGACAATGTTGATCTTTTAGTAATTGATTATGGTTAAAGGTTTGTGATGAGAGTACTCTGTATATACAATCACTGGAGCTTTCTGGCCAAGGTTGGCGTGAGGAAATGATCACCATTGATACACAGTGACTGCCGCCCGTTGCTGGTTAGCTTACCTTACAAATACACTGTACTTTGTCCTAATTCACGTGATATCTGGGTTAAAGAGTTTGCATTGTGTTGAAGGTGCCAGGGTTGGGCCCTATGTTATTTGTTAGAAACCCATTTGAAGTAGCTTTAACTCTTTTCCTGGAATGGCAACCTGGGTGGTGTACCTGTTGGGTTAGGGCCACTCTTTGTAATTTATCCCAGCATTGTGGAGTATGGGTTCCCTTGAAAGTGCTTCTGTATCTGTCGGTGGAGCTTGGATCCTGCAGGATGCTCTACTTATATGTGGCTCGGGCCACACCTAGGTGAGCATTAGGTCTTCACTCCTTTTGATGGTCCGTAAGTGTGTTTTTCTTAGGTTGAAACCCTCCCACCTGGAGTTGATTTCCCTTTCTTTGGGTGCTTTCTGGGTGAGATTCCGCTTCTGTGGGGCGTGTTTCTGAAGAGGAGCTCCAGGCCCATAGCTGAGTCTCTTCTGGTTGACCTTAGGCCTGGTTGCTTAGAGGCTTCTTTGGAGGGGTGGGGTGTAAGGTTTGGATTTCCTGTATTGGGTCCAGTGCGGAGTTTTGAATCTTTTGGCATTGGCTTGAAGCTGATGAAATGTTCCTCACAAGTGTGTGGTGTATAGTTTGACTCTTTCGTGTTGTCTTGTTTTTTTGTGAACTCTGCAGTGTTTGTTTCTGTAAAATACGACTGTGGTTCTTTCAAACCCCAGTGAAAGTGGGAAGGCTTCTCTATGGTATATTTCTGCAGTGCCCTTTAAGTTGGAGTTTCCGAGAGCTGTTAAACAGGATTCCGTGAAAAAAATTGAGCGATTGAGAGTATGTGTCGGAGGCCAGGAGGCAGTTACTTTGGGTGACCACAACAAAACGGGGGCAATTTGAATTCTTGTGTTTTGCATTCAAGTACTCCTATACTCTATGTGCTTCTGGATAAGATAAGAATGTTCCCCCACCAGCTTTCTTGGAGGTCAGGTGCATGCTGTTCCTATTGCCTTGTAAAGGAGGTAGAGCGCTCTGCATCTGGGATTCTAAAACACCGAATGATCTCCCAGCTATTTCACATTACTGTTGAACTAGTCCAGCAGGAACTGTTCCTCAAGTTTCTCTTCAGGGTAGGCGGGCCCCAGCACCTCGGGATTAGCAAAGGTGTAGTGTGCTATTAACACGTCAGTCAGTCAGTCAGTCTTGGTCGCGTTGTCTACACAGTGCCTTCATGTTTATCTTCAGGACCCCTCATGGTCACCATGTTCCTCATTGAAGTGAAACTGCAGTTTGTTCCTCAACTGTAGCTGTGGTTTAACAGTTATTCTGGGAGTGCCTGCAGTTTGTTCCTTCCCCGGTGCTCTTCAGTGACGCATTTATTTTTCAGAATGCTTATTGCTTCATACTTTTGTCCTCTCTCATCTTGAGAATGTGGCTATGTGGCTTTGGGTGTAGGAGAAGAAATCAGCAGTCCCAGACTCTACTAGTTGATGACTGTGGGAACCGGTTCAGAGGTGCGAGGACAGCAAACAGTTTTTAGGCACCAATTTCAACGCTTGGTCGTTGAAATTGGCTTTCCTCAGGACCGGTGTAAATTAATTTGCACCTACACTTATAAACGGTCCTGAGGAAAGCCAGATTTAAAAGAAGGCACTCGCTGAAACATGTCGACCACCACCGGATGCATGAGGTCGTAATTCGCTACCATCACATCCACCCTGCCTTGTTTTTAACCGCTGACAGGAGCCAATTTATTAAAGTTTCATTTAGCCCACGGGAACTGGGATTCCTGCCAAGCCGTTTTAAATCTCACTTCACCATTCTCACTACACTGCACTCTCAGTAAGATACCTGCTCCGCTGTAATCAGGCGTCGAAACACACCCGGGACACGGTAGGTGTCACTGGGTGGGCCCAATGATGAAGCATGCCACCAACTAGGTTGGTGGGTGAGGGCTTCATGAAGACACCCAACCGGTGCCACTGGACATGACTTTTCAGAGTCCCATACAAATCAAACGTAGCTAGTTCTTTTTGATACATAACGATACAGATCTGTCAGTCTTACTCAGAGAAATATTATTCACCCAAAACTCGGCAACACAAGCTAATAACACTTGGGGGCCTATTAGAACGAGGGTCGGAAAGCCTTTGACCTTTGGTTGGATTCTTTCCGACCCTTATCGTCTGTTTTAATTCTGATCAGCTGATCAGAATTGAAACCGGCCAGTCATTCTAACTGGCTTCCGACTGGCTCAAGGAGCCCATCGGGCAGTCTGAACTGGCTCGTTATCCCAAATGGACGGGCTTTTCCGCCCTTGAGATTGTGATGCCCGTTTTCCGGCATGGTTTCCATGCAGACCTGTCCGACATGGAAACCATGTTGGAAAGCGTGTTTGGGGCCCCTTTGTGTGTGCGGCTTCCAGTTGGGGGCTGAGGGGACATCTATGGTGCCCCCTAGTTGATCCCTGCACCCTGTGGCAGGCACCTAGAGGTGCCTGCCACAAGGTACAGATATGAACAACATCTCCAATTTCCCTATGGGAGCATATATTGCGGCTGTAATTGTAAGAAAGTGGCTCTGTATATACTGGACCAAAGTACGGTCCAGTGTGCACAGAGTCCACAGTCCCCAGAGGTTTGGCAGAGGCTAAAGTTAGATACTCTCTCTAAAGTGGTAGCTTGGTCGAGCAGTAAGACCGTATCAGAGGACAGTGTAAAGCTTGTGTTATACACATTCAGTCAGCAAATGGTCTCACACACTCAAGAATTGAACTCTAGGCCAATTGTTTTGTATCAAAATATATTTGTTTTATTTTTAGAACCAACAGGGTATCAAAATATACTTTCTCAGGATGAGTTACTTTAGTTAAATACTTTTCAAATATGCAAAAGAATTTGGAATGCAATACTTAGTTGTTGCAACGGGCAACACAATTTCAAACACAATATAACATTGAGCTCAATGCGAATTTCTGGTTAAATGCAATTGATTACTTTTCAAATTACTTTGCTAACCACAGGACTGGATCCTGGATTCAGTCCCGGGACATTTCCTGTAAACAAGTGAGTAAAATCGTTTTGGTTACAGTAGTGATTTTTAAGGAATATTATTGAAAATTTAAAAGTTGACACTTAAAAACTTTTCCATATTAAATTACCAATGTTATCCTACGGAAGGAAATTCAATTTACAGGTAAAGTATGATCACGTTACTTTTGTAATCCAGTGCTAGGCTCCTAGGTTCAGCACTGGGACATCTATCTAAAACAGGCAAGTAATTAAGTTTTTATCGTTGGCACGATTTTTAAAGAATATTTGAAAGTTTCAAAAATCAACAAACTTTTTCAGCAAAAAGCAGGCAATGATATCCTACGGAAGGGAATTCAAGTTACTGGTAAGTATGGTTAAATTACTTTTCAGGGTCAGTACTGGGCTAAAGATGCAGCACTGAGGTCTCTCCTGATAACAGGTGAGTAAGTTGGAATTTGCCGTTCGGCTGATTTTAGATGAATATTTTAAGTTTCCAAAACTCCACACTTAAAAGAATTTCCAAGTGAAACCAGTCAATGTTAACCTATGGAAGAAAAGTGAGTTATTGGATGTTAGGTACGTACTCGACTGGCAGAGTTAAGGTTCTGGCCATAGACTCGGGGGTCTCCCAGGGTCAGGTAGGTACAGATGGTACACCCTCAGCGGCACAAGGGGAGCCGGTTGCAGAGGTATTTAGGCCCAATATTATCTAATGAGGCAGGGGGCCTTAGGTTGGTGACTGCTGGCTAGCAGGCCACGCTGCTTTTGGAGCTGGGCTCCTGATTACTTGCTCAGGGCAAATGGGGAAGTAGGACAGGACAAAGGTTGCACTGCCAGGGGCAGTCTGGCGGCTGGGTGCAGGGTGCTTTTGAGCCATCAGGCACTCAGTGGAGATCTTGAAAAGGGAACAAGGGTTGCAGGCTCGGGGGACAAAGATTCTTCAGGAGCGACCAACACTTCGAGGGGTAAGTTGGGATCTTGGAGGATAGGTAGGCATCCCGGAGTTGGGCACAGGAGGCTGGGGGACGCCGGGTGCAGGGGTGTCTTTTGGCGTCAGGAAATCTTATACTCTGCTGGTCGTGGTTGGAGGGATCCCTGGTTCTGAGGCTGCAGGCATCGTCTGGGT